>NC_051321.1:45907492-46210522 GCF_015220235.1 Choloepus didactylus
CTATTGAAACTTTAATTTCTTCCATTTGCTGGGTTGATAGTGAGTAACAAATCTGGATTTTCTTCCATACAAAGTTCATTGCTGGCCTCTAAGAATCTGTAAGGTAAAAATTTAGCTGAATAACTTTTTGTCTTTTGGGTGTGTATGTGTACACTCATTGAAGATGTCTTTTTTTGGGGGGAGGGGATTTACATTCATAAAATAGGAGCAGTTATCAGGATATCTGATTTGTTGGATGGAGAAACTGAGAATCGGTTTCTCCAACTGTGAGAGAAATGAAAATGGAACCCAAATGTCCTCACAGATGTTATTCCACTCCTCTGCCACATACTTCCTATTGCAGCATGAAACAAACCAATGGCAAATTAGTAACTGGAGTTTCCAGTAAGATACCTATCAGGTGACCTTGGATATAGCCTTTATCCTCTCCAAGTCTTGGCTTCTTAATCTATAAATAGGGATAATATGTACTCTTTCATAGGGGTTGTTGGAAATAGTAAATGAGATAACACATGTAACATACTAGTTCCTGGCATAAAAAAATGCTTAATAAATTTTTTGTTATTATTTGAAGTGTATGTTAAAAAGAGACAAAAATGGCTGATTTTATTCATGGAATTACTTTCCCAAATTTTGAAGCTCAAATAGAAAATAAAATTGTCTAGATCTTTATTAACTAATGCCTGTCAAATGTTTGGAAGCCTTCTACTAAAACTGTAACTTTCCACCTGAGTCCTTTGCTACTGTGTATGTATGTTTAATCACAGAGGATGGTACATCTAAAAATTTGTTAAAACTTTTCTATTCAGAAGCAGAGAGATATCAGACAGAATCTTGACCTCCAAACTCTCTTCTGCTAAAATGCTACCTCCAATAGAGGCCACACAATAAAACCTAGCAACAGAAGACTTGATTTCTCTCCAAGGCTTTGGCCCCTCTCCTCTGACCTCTGAGGATTTATTTTGTCTGGGATAGGGAACCTATTCTCAAATAGGGTAACACCTCCTTCCAAGCAGGAGATAACTCCAGTGTTAACATTTTCAGCCACACAGATCACCAAATGAGAGAAGCAACTCAAAAGACAAGCCAAAAGAGCCAGGACTCCCATGTAAAAGTCAAGCATTTATCTTTTTTCCTTATCATATGAAAACCCCACCTACCTCACCAGGACTCACTACAAAACTCTTCCTTCTTGGGATTGGGTGAGCAATGTATTGGGGCAAAGGAGAATCTCAAGCTTCCTTTAAAGCAGAGACTTAACTTCGGGAGGGGAGTGGTCACAGACCTTCGTGAAAACTGTCCAAAGCAAATGCTGTCTGCCAGGGAGAAAATGGACATTGACCTATATACATAAAACGTGGCATGTAACTTGGAGGTATTAACAGATCCCTCCAATTAAGGACACTTTGCCTGATGGTTAGAATGAACCACCAACCTATGTATCAGCTAAAAGAAAAAGCTGTATGATACCAACCAAAGCTCCTTTTGAAGTAACCTCACTTGAATAAGCCCAAGAAAGAGGAAGGGGCATTTAATCAGCAATTTATCCAACAAGTAACTGAGTGTCTGCCATCTGCCAAGACACTGCGGCATCTTATGGGATCTTGAGGCAAGAAATCCAGCCAGGCCTCACAGACTAGAGCTGGATTCTGGAGTTTAGAAACCAGAAACCATTCTTTCTATTTTTTAGGACTTATATGATCTGTATCACATTTTCACATGTATTCCCTACCCTTTTTGCACCTACTCCATTTTTTCAGTTTCTCTCCTGGCCTTTTTTTCTCTGCTTTCTCACTTTGGGCATGGTCCAATATAGCTGCCTTAGTTAGCCCCAACTCTCCAAATTGTCCCTACTCAAGTACTTGTGCCAACTAGACTCTTCTTGACTCTGATTTTAAATTCAAAAAAAAAAGGAGTTTGGTTGGCTTTGCCAGCCTATGGCTGCTTTTGGGGTCAGATGATCTCAATTGGCCATAGTGTAGGAGTTCTTAAAGTGAGCAAAATGGTGACCCAGGCCCATTCAATTCAGGACATGGGTGGAGGCAACTTTGGAAAACAAGTCTATTGTATGTCCTGGTCCCCAGGAGGACAGGAAAGAATTGATAATGGTCCCTTGCAAATCTATCCCCCTCATGCAAAAGGAAGCTAGAAGCCGTATCTACTCAGAAGGTGCATATTCCTGTGTGTTTTTTTTTTAAAGGGTGAAGTATAAACTCACATTATGTCCAATCTTTTGGGAAACGTGTCCAACTGTGGTTTGTGCCTGTTTCATACTTGCTTTATTTTATTTGGCAGCAAAATGAAGATCGTGTTTCGAATAAAAGCCCAATTCTGTCCTTTATACATTTCATTAGGCATTATACGCCATTCCTGTCCTTCTTTTCAATTGTCACGCCCAGGCAAGCTTTGCAGATTCCTTTTGTGGGAATATTTTTGTTCATTTCTACATTGATGGTTTCTCATAGCTACAAAATAAATCTGACATTTGACGTTGGGTTGGAGGATCTGGGGAAGATAAAAGTCCCTTAGCAGCTCATTGTTTATATTAATGAATTGATAAAATTGCTTTTTCTTGATACTGTTTAGAAAAAACTTCTGGGAAACCTAAGACTGAAATATGCTCCTCGAAAGGACAGGAAGGAAGGCGCATGGAGGGAGTGTGGAGCTGGGAATAGGAGCCTAGACTCTGCCCCTCACAAGCTGTGTGTCCGTAGGGGTCTCAGTCTCCGCTTAGTAGTCAAACGGGGATGATACTCTCAAGCTCAAAGCTTCTTTAAGGACTTAAAAAAGTACTTTCATAATTTTATAACATGCTCCTTGTGATAGGTTCAAGCTGTATGTACCCCAGAAAAGTATGTTCTTAAAGCTAATCCACTCCTGTGGGTGTGAACCCAGTGTAAGCAGATCTTTTGGTGAGTAGGATCTTAACCGAAGTTAAGATGTGACCCACCCCATTCAGGGTGGGTCTTAATCTTCTTAGTGTAGTCCTTTATAAGAGAATGAAATTCAGACACACAGAGAGAAAGCCACAGAAGCAAGAAGCTGAAAGCAATGAAACCCAGAAGAGAAGGGAGAGACCAGCAGATGCCACCATGTGCCTTGCCATGTGACAGAGGGGTCCAGGATCGCCAGCAGCCGGTCTTCAGGAAGAAAGCATCCTGTTGATGATACCTTGATTTGGACATTTTCATGGCTTCAAAACTGTAAGCCTGTAAGCTAATAAATTCCCATAGTTAAAGCCAACGCATGTTATGGTATCTGCTTTTGGCAGCTTAGCAAACTAAAAACACTTCTCAAAGTGAAAGACCCTAGTTAAAAGAATGAAAATGCCTCTTGAGTTCACGCAGCAGATTAGAGTACCCTTCCTTGCATGTCCCTCCAACAGATTCTGGTGGCTTCAGAGGCAGACAGATCCAGGCACCTGGTACTAATTCTGCCCTGCTCAGTTCCCCACTGTCTTTTGGATGGATCCTGACACGTCCCATCTCCTCCACCATATCCACCTCCTGGCTGCTTCTTCATCAGCCCCTCCAAAGCTGTGGGTGCTCACCTCTGATGGTCATTTAAAAACTAACATACATTAGCACCTATTGTTCTTTGGGCATTTGTGCTAGGCTGTGATTTTACAATAAGAATAAAAACAACAACATCAATGACAATATGCCAGGTGGTCTTTTAAGCACTTAAATCAATAATCTCATTTGATGTGCACAACAAACCCCTGAAGTATATACGATTATTATTCCCCTGTTTTATAAATTAAGGACTGAGGCAGGGAGAACATAGACAACTTGTCAGAGGTTAAACAGAATCAGGCTGTGAATGCAAAAGATGAATAGAACCTTCTCCCTACCTCAAAGAGTCTTACATCCACCAGGGGGTCTGTACATCACATCCCACTAACCATAGCATAGAATGGCATAGCCCAGTCTAGTGCTGTGGGCTGAGGGAACTCTGATGTGGGCTTGATTATTTCTGCCTGTTTCTACTGGGAGGGCATCACAGAGAAGTTCACAGGTGGCTTGGACCTTAGGCATAAAGCCAGGCTGACCAGACCTCCCTTGTCACCATCCTGCTGGGACCCATCCACCCAGGATTTCGGTTGTGATTCCTGCCAAGTTTTCAGTAGCCACATAGGCCCAGGTGTCAGTGGATTGAAGAGGAAAAAAAAAATTATTTTACCAAGCTCAGTTGATAGGTAAAATACTTAGTGCTTGATAGTGCTTGATAACAATATAGACTATCTATCAGCTAGCTTTCCAAACCCACCCTGTACTCGCCTCAGGCAGCTCATAAAAGCTGAGACCCTGGAGATCATCTAGTTCAAGGATAGTAAATGGATTTCATTTCATGTGCCAACTCCAATCCACTGAGGGTGGCTGCTGAAACAATGGGTTTAGAAGGATGCTGAGGCTGTCAGGGATCCAAAGAAAAAGTGCCATGGTTGATTAGTGATGTCTGACACAGGCCCAGAAGTGGGGGATGATGACGCACGTGCAACATGTATACGAGGCCAAACTTCATCCAACATACTTGTTTTATAGAGGAGGCAAAGAGACTCCGAAATGGAAGGTCTCATGCCCCCAAATCACTTAGTGGGTTAATGGCAGAGTCCCCTGGTTTCCAGTGCTCTTCCCATAATACCTCAACTCCTGTTAGGTGATAATTGGTGCTCACAGGATCAGCAGCAGAAACCAGCAAGAAAATTACATTATGTTTAGAACGGTTTTTGTGTTAAGTGTATTTCATTCTAATTCCTTGAAAGCTGCTGATCCATGTAACATAACTCTATTCATCAGAATATCTGATTATTCAGAGCATTCCCTGACTTGGCGGGGTAACAGCAAATAACTCTCCCCCAGGCAAGTAACCATCTATTCCAAGCAAGAGGAAACAAGACAGGTCAAGGTCTCCATAGTTTTTTAAAGGACCAGTGACAAACGTTTAAGTAGTGACACTGTTTGCTGATTTGACCTGGACTTGCCAGTAAAACATAGCTCAAAATAAAAGGCTTGTGAAGAAACAATGGCTCTCTAAACAGCAAGCTCTCTTACATGATACCTTGGTGGCGAGAGTTCATCCTCTCTAAGCATTACTTAAGTATGAACCAATCAAGATATGAGCCCTGAGGGACAAGGAGGAATGCACAGGTAGAGGGGAGGAAAGGAGGCAAACCGAGCGGGGAACTGTGCATTCAGAGGTTGGGTGGTAAGAACAAGTGGAGGAAGAGGCAAGAACGATCCTGGGACCCACCAAAGCCCGCACGCCGCTGCATCCCCACCTCCAGCATCTACGTCCCACTGCCGCTGCCACCATGCCCGAGAGAAAGGCAGAAGGGGATGCTAAAGAAGATGAAGCCAAGGTAAAAGACGAACCACCAAGAAGTTCTGCAAGGTTATCTGCTAAACCTGCTCCTCCAAAGCCAGAACCCAAGCCTAAAAAGGCCCCTGCAAAAAAAGGAAAGAAGGTACCTGTGTTAGTTAGGGTTCTCTAGGGAAACAGAACCAACAAGCGATAATTTGTAAATATAAGATTTTATAAAAGTATCTGTTTTAGTTTGCTAATGCTGCCAGAATGCAAAACACCAGAGATGGATTGGCTTTTATTAAAGGGGGTTTATTTAGTTACACAGTTACAGTCTTAAGGCCATAAAGTGTCCAAGTTAACACATCAGCAATCGGGTACCTTCACTGGAGGATGGCCAGTGGTGTCCAGAAAACCTGTTAGCTGGGAAGGCATGTGGCTGGTGTCTGCTCCAAAGTTCTGGGTTCAAAATGGCTTTCTCCCAGGATGTTCCTCTCTTGGCTGCAGTTCCTCAAAAATGTCACTCTCAGTTGCTCTTGGGGCGTTTGTCCTTTCTTAGCTTCTCCGAAGCAAAAGTCTGCTTTCAACGGCTGTCTTCAAACTATTTCTCATCTGCAACTACTCTCTCAGCTTCTGTGCATTCTTCAAAGTGTCCCTCTTGGCTGTAGCAAGCTTGCTCCTTCTGTCTGAGCTTATATAGTGCTCCAGTAATTTAATTCAGACCTACCCTGAATGGGTGGGGCAACACTTCCATGGAAATTATCCAACCAGAGGTCTTGTCCACAGTTGATTGAATCACATCTCCATGGAAACACCCAAAGGATTCCAAAATGTAATCAACACTAATATGTCTGCCCACACAAGACTGCATTAAAGATAATGGCATTTGGGGGGACAGAATACATCAAACTGGCACAGAATCTCATGCAACTGTGGGGATGCATGAGTCCGAATTCCGTAGGGCAGGATGCATGAGTCTAACTTCTGTAGGGCAGACAGCAAACTGGCAACTCCAATGAAGGTGTTCAATGAATTTCTCAGGAGATGCTTCGCTGGTTGGCTGAAGAAGTGAAGATCCTCTCTCTCTTTCTCCCTTAAAAGTCTTCAACTGATGGGATTAAATCCAGCTGATTGAATTCTCTCATTGTGGAAGACATACCCTTCATTGATGTAATCAGTCACAGGTGCAGTCAGTTGACTGATGATTTAATAAACCAGCCTTCTGGTTTATTGACCAGCCACAAAACTCCTTGCAGTAACAGTTAACCAGTGCTTGCTTGCTACCTGGACGTCATCACCTGGCCAACTTGACACACGAACCTAACCATCGCAGTACCCAAAGGGAAAAAGGGGAAAGCTGATACTGGCAAGCATGGGAATAACCCTGCAGAAAATGGAGATGCCCAAACAGAGCAGGCACAGAAAGCTGGAGGTGCTGGAGATGCCAAGTGAAGTGTGTGCATTTTTGATAACTGTGTACTTCTGGTGACTGTACAGTCTGAAATACTGTTTTTATTGTTTTATATAAATGCAGAATTTTGTTTCACTTTTTCTTAAGCTGTGTTGTTTGCACCCAGAACACTTCATTGTTGTTTTTTGGGGAAGGGGCAAATGTCACTAACAGGATATCTCTGCAACTGGATTGAAATGGGAGAAAACACCTTTCCCCTCTAAGTTTGAGAGACTTTCTCTTTATTCCCAGAAGATGGGATCCCCTGACATTGACACACATTAGCCACCTTGGCACAAATGCCTTACAGTATGGAAAAACTAAAATTCCTTTTATGTCCTCATGTCCTCTTCTCCTTCTCAGCCTTCAGCACAGACTTGACTCCCTTAAACCTGTTGGGGCCTAACCCAAAAGAATTGGTTACCAGAATGTCAGGCAATCTCAACCTTCCAGTGATGCCCCTGAGATGGCATCTCGCAAAAGAGCAGCGAGTCCTTGTTTAGGTTGTGGATCTTCAAACTGATAATTTGGCCATTTTCATTTTATTTCCTGAAAGTCAGGGTCAGCTTGGGAAAAGTTGCCAAACAGCATGCTAAATGTGAAATTCAACTCTCACTCTAAACTTTCAGAGCATCAAATGAAGACTTCACTGGGTTTTATAGTCGCTTTCTGATTTGGGTAGTCCATTGAAGAAGGGAGTTTGAAAGCTGTATACTGTTAACGATTGTGTGCCCATGTCCTGCCTGAAATACCATGATTGTTTATGAAAATTATCTTTAATAAAGCTGGATACAGTTTGGCTTGGGGGAAAAAAAAAGAATGAGTGGAGCCCGTTGGTGGAATGTGAGGTCAGCACTGTTAGAACATGGAGACTCAGGAGCAGTTGAGAAGCAAACGAAGCTTAGTAAAGAGCCCAGACTTTGCAGTCAGAAGGACCTATCTCCATCTGAAGGATCTCCATCTGAATCCTAACAACGCGATGCGCATAACTCACTGGGAATCCAGACACGTCCCCCACCTCTTGGGGACTTAGTTTACTCATCATAAAACAGAGACAATGATACCTATCTTTCAGGATGGTATAAATACTGAGTAGGATAATTATGTAAAACACACATAGATAGTGCCTGGCATTTAGTTGGTGCTAGCAAATGGTTAAGTCACGTAATTAATTTGCTAGCTTATTATGTTTTGTAGTAAAAATAATTCTGGATCAGGAAAAAGCAGCCCTTAGTTCTGGTCCAAGCTCTGCCACAAACATGCACTGGGACCTTGGGCCCTCTTCCCCACAGGAAGCCTTAAGTAAATATTTGAGGAATGAATGAATGAATGAGAAAATCCAAGTAGGATATTACATAAATATTCCTGACCCCAGTTTTTTCATCTATCTAAGAAAGAGAAGTTCTCATATCCCTCATAATCACAATGTTCTTTTGCCATCCGTCCTTCACACAGCTGAAAGTATCCACCGAGGCAAGCACTGTCCTGGGCATGAGACCTTGAGCTCGGCACTTCCTGGGCTAAACACATACCTGAAGACTTGACCCTGCCCACCCAGAGATCCCATATGCTTTCCTCCTTCTTGGAGCCAACTCCAAATGGAAAGCCAAATTAAAATCAAAATGAGGGAGAGCAGCAGATGAAAGTGAGACCTAGGGATACATCTCAGCCTCGGCACAGTCATTTGAACTACTTACTATTGCCAGCACGGTCCTCTTATGGGCTTTCAGGCCCCTCACCTGTGAATCAGGGGCTGTCAATTCAAGGGCTTATGTTCCTTTGCCGCCATGAAAGTCAGGATGCTCCATTCACCCTTGGCACTGCCCTGCAGGGTTCAGGGGGGGCACCAACTTGTTCAGTGGGAGGGGACTGGCAGGGAGTGGTTTGCCAAGTCATCAGGGCACCAGCTCAGCTCAGAGACTGCTTCACATTCCCTATCTCCCTGGGCCGGGACAGAGATTTCCCTGAAGAGTCTGTTCAGGCTCCAGAAGGGGCAAAAGAGCTCAGGCACTGGCAGGGAGACAGTGACATTCATACAGTGAGAGTTCAAAAGGAAATAGCACAAGCTGGAAGTAATTGATGGGTCTTAATGCTTCAAATATGCCTGCTTTTGTTTATTTTTTTAATCTCAACAAGTCACAGACACTGAATGGTAAATCAGATTTGTGTCTTTTCTCCCCATTTGGTACTCTACTTTAAGAAGAGCTTTTATAAAGCTTTAAAGATAAAACTTCAGAAGACCCCAGCTCTGTGCCCAGGGGGCAGGGAAAACAGCCATTGACTGGAGGAAGGGATGGCAAAGGCTGGCTGATCAGCCCTCCTCCACATGAGGCAGCAACCAATAAGCAGAATAAGGTAGGAACCAGGCAGATAAGTTTGCTGGCAGCTGATAAAAAGCAAGGAGTCATGAGACCAGAGAAGCAAGGGGGAGGGTGTAATTAATGTGAGCCTCAACATGAAATTACTATAGGTGTCTAAGCAAAGGATGGACATTAGGAAAATTGTGCTGATGAAAGATGTTTCTAGTATCTTTTTTTCTTTTTTCTTTTTTTTTTTTTGCCACAGATTAAAGCCAAGTAGTAATAGGGCAACTTGACCTCTTGGTACATCAAATTCACACTTGGAAATGGCAAGGCCAAGGAGTAGGTTGTAATTTTATTAATCTACATTTTACTCAAATAACAAGAATGGTTTTCAAACAATCCAATACCACTTCGTTATGTTTTCATTTATTCAATAAATCATTGTTAAATACCTATGATGTGTTCATCCCTCTGGGAGATAAAAAGAGAAGAAGAAATTGATAGTCTCATAAACATAAGTGTATAGAAAATGTGCTAAAAAGAAAAGACAGGAGGACACAATCAATTGCCCAGGTGGTGGTACAGATACTGTACAATATAAGCGATCCGGTGAAGAATTCCCTGAGAGCCGGGTGGTCTGGAATGGACACATGGGTGGGATGCGAGGGCTGGTGCAAAGGGAGCTTTCCAGGCTGGAGGGAGAGATTGGCAAAGATTCCGAGGGAGGCAAGAGGTGAGCGTTTGAAAGACACTGGGGAAGGGACAATGGTCTGACTCTGGTGGAGCTATTCAAACATTCTGGAAGGAAAGAGGAATCTTTATTGCCTTTTGAGACAGAGCTCACCACTTTAAATGGTACTTGAGGAAGGAAAGGTTAGTTGGGGGCTACACCCACGACAGAGAACGGGAGGCTGGGTCAGGCATAGCCTTTGGTAACACCAGTTCCTACTGGCCCTTTTGAAGAACCAGGACCCACGCAGCTGTGCAAGTTGTCCGAAGAGAAAATTGGACACCAGGCCTCCAAATACCCGCCCGTGCCAGGAAATGCTGAACATTTCTGGTGCTTAAGAGGAGCCTGGAGAATAGAACAAAACCCCAGGAAAGTGTGCTTTCCATCTGCAGCCCACATCCCCGGCAGCCCGCCCACCATTGTGGAAAGGGGGGATTAATGAGCTGCAGACAATCCAAGGCCATCCAAGAAAAAATGTCTGGGGTTCTGCGACCCCTCTCTAACCTCATATGCCATACTCAGCTTATATGTTGATAGGCACAGAGCAGGTTGCTTGGGCCAGCACCCGCTTCCGGATGGATGAGGTGCTGCCTTCAGTCCAGGCTGGGGCTGGGCCACAGGGTCCCAGCACCCATTCCAGGTGGCTCCAGTGAGGCCCAGAAGCCCAGTGCTCTGGCACTAATCATACAGCAGGAAACCAGAAAATGGGTATCTCTTTCTTTTCTTTCTCCTTTTTTTTTTTATTTGAAGGAAACAGGGTTTTTCTTTAATATCAAACTGAATTAAATTTCTGAGTTTAGAAAAGCCGTTAAGTATTTTTATCTGTTCTATAAGTGCTCTACTCACAGATCTTCTCCACAACTTGGGTTTCTCTTTCTGGCAGAGATCCTCTGTTTTATTTTCCTGGATGACCAGTAATTTATTGTATTATCTAGTAATGTGTACCCAGGATTCCCTGCTCTAAGCCAAAGGTTTCTTGGTTTTCTGTATCAAATAACACTCCTATAATAAGGATCACTTTCTACCATTGGGAAGACAAAATGTTTCTTTGGGTTTTTGTTATCTTTCTTTTTTTCCCCAAGATGTGGAAACAAAAGCCATGGAGCACTTTAATATTTTTACCAACTGGTAAAAAAAAAACAACAAAAAAAGTGACTTCTGCAAATCCATATGCTTCCAGAAGACCTCTAATTAACTCAGCTCCACCCCCGTCACTCCTGTTCCTGACTGTCCCATATTGTTTGGCATCATTTGCCTCTTTGTCCTTGTTTTCCAGTCACCAGTAACAGTGGGTGTTATCTCTCAGTGTCACATCTTGAGAGTGCCGCCCAGCAGGGTGTAACACAATGCTGGGCTTAGAAGCATTTGAAAAGCCTTGTTTAATAAGTCACCCCAAATGGATGTTTGAAAAGAAATCTGATTTTCCTCAGGCCCGATGCTGCTCTCTCCCACTCCCTCCCCCTTGGGACACCCTCTCTCGTCTTAATCACCATAACCTCCAGGCCACACATCACCAGGATGTCCAGAGCCTTTCTCATTACCCTAAGCAACGCAGCAGCCCACATAATATACCTCTCTTTTCCTGCTTCCCAACAACAATGAGTATCCAGGGATCACAGGATTCCAGAGTTGGATTTATTTTCTGGTGGAGAAAGTGAGTTCTAGAAAAAATATGGTAGACTTGGGTTTTTTGTTTGGTTGGTTTGTCTTTTGCTCCTCCTCTTCCTGACTTTCCTTTCGAAAACAATTTTCTCCACATTTCTAGCATTTAAGATTCTGGAGGAGTTCATTCTATACTCCAGAGCAAGACACATGGCCTAGGCCTGGCCAGTTCTCTTCCCAGGTTTCAGTAATTGATTCAGGATGTGAACATGTGACTGAAGTCAAACCAATGAGCATTATCCTTGGGATTTTTGCTAGAACTATTGGGAAAGAGATGTTTTCTTTCTGCTGGATTTGAAAGTAGATAGTCAGTGTGAAGCTTCTGGTGGCCATATTGTCACCATAAGGGGAGAAACTTCTTGAGGACAAAGCCAACAGAAATAAGCTGAGATGAAAATGGAGAGACACAGATTCCTGAAGACATTATTTGAGCCTCTAGATACGGTTGTGCCTGAAGCAAAACAATGCCTGCACTTGTCAATTATGTTAGCAAAAAAATTCTCTTTCTTGCTTAAGGCAGTTGGAGCACATGCTACTCTCCTCGAAGAGCCTTTCCAGACTGATGCCTTGGGACTTTGAGTCTACTGTTAACTAAGAGTTCCCTCTTCTTACTGATGTGCCAAAGTCCAAGGATGGGTTAATTCATCTCTGCTTTCTCCACTGACTAGGACACAGTATAGAAACACATAGTGTTTTATGAACTCCACAATCATATCCAATTCATTTTAATCAATCCAATCTTTTCCTTCACAAACCTGACAAAGGTAATAAAAAAATAGCAAAAACATATAGATGGTTTCCTGTGCAAGGACTGATAACTAATGAAAGGTCTAAATGTGAGCAGCAGGAACACAGGATTTATCTGATGCACAAAACTGATGCCCAGTTAGTCAGGGCCATCATGGGCATAACACTATATACAATCCAAGCAGAGATGCTCTCCACAGCTGGTCAATCAGGGCCAAGGAAAAGGACTTACCAAGGCTACTTCTGCTCCATAGACCTAAAGGCTAAGTCTGTAAACTAACAGAGCCTAAAAAAAAAAAACACTTAGGAGCTTTAAATTTAGTCCTGGATTCAAATCCCAAGGTTTCTAACTTACTAGCTAAATGAAATCTCAGAGGAGTTTTAGCCTTGGTTTCCTCACACAGAAATGGAAATCATAGTATTATCTCATAGGATTGTTGAGGAAATTTAATGAAATTATAAATCTGAGTAGTTAATCTAGTTACCAGCATTCAATAATTGGCGGCCATTTTTAATATCATTAGTGGGTGGTAGGAGTCTGATCACTCCTATTTAAAAGGTGTGAGTGTATGGTATAACTGGAATTTTATGCTTACAAGACAACATTAGGAGTAATTACCTTCAATAGAACTTGGTGTCCTCTTAGCCCGACATGTCAGCATTGGGAAAGCGAAGGAGTGAGAGAAAGACGTATTAGTCAATTTTGTTGGGTCCAATATAAAATGCCTTGAATATTTCTCAAACACTGACAAAGATTTTATATACTAATTTCTGCTTACTTTCAATCCAGGCCAAAAAAATCACCTTTAAGATCCCTTTAAGTAATTGAATTATGTAAGATTCATAAAAATATAAAAGTTAATACATTCCATTCATTTTGTTCAGCTTCTACAAATGGCATGCAAAATGACATATTAACTTTTTAGAAGAAGAATGTTGAAAATGCACTCTAAAATACCCTATTTCTAAAATATGGCATACAGTGGAAACTGAAGATAAAACTGGAGATAAAAACAGGAAAAAAAAAAAAAAACAGATGCCACAATAACCAAATCAAAAACACAAAGCCATATCAATGAACGTAAAAGTACTATCACATGAGTATGATTTGGTTCAATCAGTCCCTGGTAACAGTTTTAAATGGCTTTTAGAGGGTAGCATTTCGCTTAAACCCAAACCTGGGTCCTGTGGTGGGTACATGAAAGAGAAAAAGACACCACATTTCACCCTGTGATCTAGGAACAAAGGAAGCTGAGGTGAGTGTCTCTTCTGTTTTGCTGGGATTCAGGCTCTTGCCCTGCCCTGACTCTCAGTCTAATCTCTCCACACCTAGAATGTTCTAAACTAATTAACACACCTCAGTTCAGGGATAGGGAGGTGAAAATGTTCTGGCCAATGATAGTCAAGTTCAGTATTCTGTTGAACATCTTGGGGAAAGAAAGCCACTTTTCCCCCAGGACCTGACAATTAGGAGGATATGGGTTGGAAATGCTGCAGTCAACTTGCTACCATATGGTCCATGAGACTGAAGCCAACCACAGCAGAAGGGAGAGCCAAGAGATGGAGAGAAACTGAGTCCTAGTAATCCCGTTGAGCTCTGAATCCAACTGTGCCCAAACCTGTCCCTGGATTTAGCAGTTTATATAAACCAACAAATTCTCTTTTTGTTTAAGCCAGTTTAGATTAAAATTTTGTTACTTGCAAATTAAAGACACCTAAGTATATAGAGACCCAGTATCTTAAAAACAAACAAAATCAAGAAATGTCTAAGTTTAAAATAGGCATGAACAAATCAGGAAAACGTCTGTGATCAAGTTGGAAGATTAAGGCCCAGTAATAGCCTGTCAAATTTAGAAATTTCTACAAGTTAATCCACAGACTCACAATGCACAATCAGGTAAAACTGATTAAACAAACAAACCTCTGATTTATGCTGTATGGCTACATCTATTCAATTGTTAAATGATTCAAGAGAGAAACTAGAAGTTTCAGAATTCAAGATGGTGATTCTGGCCTGGAAATGGAACAGGGCTTGAGAAGTCTCCTCAGGAAATTAGCTGAGGAGTCAACTGTTATACAACATCGGCCCTGATCAGGAAGAGCAATGGGGTAGCTTGCTAACTGTTAAAACAGGGATGCTCGCAACAACTGCATTATTTAGGGCTTCTGTGACTTCAAATAAGAGGCTTTCCCAAACTCAAGAAGGTGCCTTTAGGGCCAAAAATAAAGGGGTGTGACTCTTCTAGCACACAGCAGAAGGAACTCAGACAAACGAGGGATTGTAGTTTTATGAAATGGGGACTGTACAAAGCAGATGCATTAGGAATTTGGAACCAGCTTAGCACAGAACATTGTTTGTTCAATTCCTGGTAGAAATCCTGCCCCCAAATTATTTTTAATCGTATATGGCAACTTATTTGCCAAAAAAAGAGCTTTGATGCAATGTTAGCATAAAAGTCACTTAAAGCAAGCACAGTTTAGAAGAATCTGGGAACCGAGCTTTCCTCCCAACCGCAGTTAGTCCAGTGCCCATTCCCAGCTGGGTGGGAGTACACCGTGGTGGCAGCTGAAAGGTGCTGATGTAACAGGGACAAACGCCAAAATTTTTCTTTACATCAAGACCACTGCATTAGGACCCTGACATTCTTCTGATTTATGCATTTGGAGTATCTGACACTATTTAGTTCTGCTTTTACTGGGTAAACATCAGGAACTGTTTACAAAACAGGACAGGATTAAACCACCCCAGCGCACATTCCAATATCAAGGCTTGGGTCCTTTGGATAAGATGTTTGCCAACTACAGAAAACCAGTGCTGCACCTGGGAAGCCGAAAGAATCATTCTCCACTTTATTTCCTTCCCATGCCATAAAATGGTTGAGCTGGGTACCGTGTGCTGAGCTGTTCCTATATCAGAAAAATATTTCCAGTACCTTCAATCCTCATTTTATATGGCAAACAGAAGAGGTCTAGCTCTGTGATGAAAAACACAATATCCAAAATGGAATGGGTAGTTCAGTTAAAAGCAGAGAATCAATGCCTAAGAACAGTGCCTAGGACATGACAGGCACTTAATAATTAAATGTTGAGTAAATGAATAAAAGAATGAGCAAATGGATAAGTGAATGAATGAATTACGAGATGGATTGATTGCTTGTGCCATTTAAAGTGAGGCCTGAAAGAGAGCCACCTGAAGATCTTTTGGAAGTAGAGCAATATTACAGTTGCTCAACAGGACAAATATCTATGGATCACCTGCCTTGCCCAAGATGGAGCAGGAAGTACTGAGAGAGAGGGTATAAAGATGTGCCAATATGGTATCTGCTGGCATTGTAAACTGGTTCTCTTGCAGAACTAAGGGAAACAGAGAAAAAAAAATCCTGAAAGCATTCATATAAGTTCTGGAGGTTGGGTCTTCACATAAAGATGACATCAATATGAGTAGAATTTGAATTGATGGATTGACAGGGCAAAGCTTGCCTGGCAGGGGAACATATGATGTGGGTTCAACCATGTGATATATTTGGGACCAGTTCAGCTGTCACAGACAACTAAACATCTTTCATCTGTCCAGTTCTCTTGTCTTCTCGACCACGCCTCTGGTTCACACCATCATCTCTTGTTTGAATCACAGCCTCCTACTTGGGTTTCCTATTTCTATGTCTTGACCCTTCAATCCACTCTCCTAAAAGGCAGCCAGAATAACCTTTTAAAATGCAAGTCTTATCATTTTCCTCCCCTGCTTAAAACCCTACAATGATTTCTCATTGACATAGAAGAAAATCCTAACTCACTAGGCTTTCAAGTCCAGTCGGGTCTGGCCTGTTTTTCCACCCCTCAATCACCATCCTCCCAGTTCCATCCCTACTCTGTTCTGCTCTCCAGCTACACTGAACTTCTTTCAGCCACCCAGTGTGCTATGCTGTGTCTCACCTCTGGGCTTCACACATGCTATTCCATCCACCAAGAAAACTCTTCCCCTGTCTTTCAACTGGTTGACTTGTATTCATAGGTCAGATTTCAGCCTGATATAACTTGGTTCTGAAACTATCCCTTGGACTCAGGGTTTAGGTTACATGTCCCTTCTGTGTTCTCTTGTAGCTGTCTGTGCATCTCTCTCACAGAGCTTATGGTACTGCATGATCATCATTTGTTCAATGTTCCATTTTTCCCACCTGACTGTAATCTCCGTGAGAAGAGGGACCAGGCCTATCCATATCACCAAACTCTTCTCAATACAGAGTACAGTGTCTGACACTTAGAAATCCGATAAAGATTTGTTGAATAAATGAATGAATGGATGGATGGATGCATACATGAATGAATGAATATTGTAAGAATAAGTTGGGAGGGGGTTGAGGATTGTGGTGGGCCTTGAATGATATGTCAAGGATTACGAGTTTTACCTTGAAAGCACTGAAAAATTATTAAACAATTTTCAGTACAAAGTGACACAACAAGGGTTGATGAAATTGATGTTCAAAAGAAGGAACAGATATAACTGATTTCATAGGAAAGGAAGGTTGAAGAAAAAAGAAAGATAAATCAAACATTTCATTTAGCCAAAAAGAAAGAATTTAAAAGAAATCTAGATATGCTTCTTAGAGAGTTTACTACTATCTGAAGACTTTTAAAGATTAGGTTCAACCCTAACATCATTTTAAGAGCCAAACACAAGCCATCCTTCCCCAGTGTGATGTCATAAACATTGATTTATACCCCATACATAGAAAAAGGAGAATAAGAAGCCACATTGAGAATTTGTAAATAACCCTTTTCATGTGGGGTGAGCCACATTTCTTTGATATGGGATGGAGAATGATAAAGATTTACAGTAGAGTAGAGGAAATGAATACTCAAGCTTGGTTCCACTTGAACTGGAGTGCAAGCAAACATAACAGCTGATCCTCAACCTACCTCATCGGTAAGGCTGAACTGATCCTTCTCAGCCAGTTTGAAAAAGAAGAAAAAGTAGAAGAAAAAGAGAATGTTACAGTTGTCTTATTATTATGCACATCGTAAGTGCCACATAGGCGGAGGAGGGACAAAAAAGCCCAGCCAGTTTGCAAATTCTGTAAAGGTCAAAACAGCCCAACCAACTACTATGAGTCTCAGAATATGTTGGCCTGGTTGATCACTGAACCTCATTCTGCATACAGAGTTTCAGAATTAAACACTGTTTGTATAATAATATTAAACTACGACTAACATGACCCACTCTATTAAGATTATTAGAAGAATGGAAAATTGCACAACTGGACATTTTTCTTAGTCTTCAGAGCCTGAGGGTCATAATTTGTGGAGATCACTGTGTTGGCTTGGATATTGATTATTTACTAAGCGTTGACAGCTTCTTCAGCTCTGAACAAGATGGTAAAGAAGTCTGGTCTCTCCCAGGGGAGTAATAATGTAAGTTAGGCAGGCAAAGAATCCAACATAATATAGACAAGGTGTGACTGTAAGGTAATGACAGGGAAATTTTAAAACAAAAATGCCAGAACCTACTGTTCAAGAGAGCTGTTCTGTAAATCTGTCACCTTGGGGCATGGTACAATTAGTTCATAGGGACGTCTATTGCTCAAACATTTTTGGAAGGCCTCTTCAGAATTTGAATGGCATTTCATGTAGTGTAGTGAAACAAGCATAGTCCTTGAATTCTGACTGTACCAATTACCAGCTGCATGACCATAAGCAGGTTTCCTAACCTATCAACTCCTCAGGCCCCTTTTCTTGTAAAATGGAGATAAGATACCACTCTACAGGTTTTTGACGATCGAGATAACACATACAAAGTACCCATCTTAGAGTAAGCTTGCCACCAAAGGCAGCTGTTTTATTAGTGGTGTCAGTTAAGTTCAGATTTAGGTCTGCAGAATAAAATCAGCCTTATTAGGTTAATCATAAAAAATTTTGACCAGCAGCAGAATTACCCAGATTGATCATCCCATCATTCATACAACTTCATCCTCAAAATCAAATTCTAAAGAAAAAAAATTCACATTCTTAAAGATATTCTTTTGAATCCAATGCAGGTTTTTAAAAAGCTAGCAAAAAAAGGCATTCCAAATATGTTTCAGACAGTGGCAGCTGACAGTCTTACTGGAAACTATGGCTTGGCCATCATTGTGATTAATTTACAGTCATCATATCTGTGTTCTGGAGATTTCTTTAACTTTGTTTAAATTACACTGCTGTCTCACCAAGAATTAGAATGGAGGATGTACTCATATAAGCCTATGCTTATCAAGTGTCACTTATCTCAGAGAAGTGCCATTCTCCCATTAAGAAAATATTAATAATGAAAGTAGAGTCTTACTCTTAATTTAATCTGGCCAGAAACAGATTCAAGCTGAGTTACCCCCTTTTCGTAGTTATACAGTTTGCATTTGCAGAAATATCACCAATTTCTATAGATAGACAGCATGTATGCTTCTTTTGATGCAAACAGAAATTCAGGGATGTTCTCCTATCTCAGGTGACAGCTTCCCATCAAAGAAGGCAGAGTTTATATGGAGACAGATGCTCAGTGAAGACTGAGATTACTACAGGGCTAAAATTTTCAAAATGGTGAGGAGATTGCTCTCTAAACAACATTGTAAAACCAGCTCTTTAAAAAGAAAAATAAGGGCGGGGCAAGATGGCGGCATAGAGAGGAGTGGAAGCTAAGTAGTCCCCCTGGAACAACTACAAAAAACCAGAAACAACTAGTAAATAATCCAGAATAACTGCGGGGGGACAAACGAGACCATCCACTCATCATACACCAACCTGAATTGGGAGGAATGCCTGAGAACACAGCATAAAATCTGTAAGTAAAACCTGCAGAACCAAGTCGTTAGACCCCCTCCCCCATAGCCCGAGCTGCAAAGCCTCGTGGTGCCAGAGAGAAGCTCTCTCCCAGAAAGCGAATATAGCTCAGCTGAGCTCCAACTGGGGTTTTAAGTAGCGAGTGTGAACTGCTCACTATAGGTACACATCCCCAAAAAACAGACAGAGGCTTTGGGTGACGACTGACCTGGGAGAGCCGGAGGGTCATCTTGGACTGGGTCTGAAGGGGACTATCTGTTTCTTTTTCAGCTCAGTAGAGAAAACCCCAGTCATTTTCAGTTTCCAGGGCTGTGACTCAGGGAAGGGTGGAGACAGCACAAGCAGAGAGCGAAACCATTGAAATGCTAATGACCTCCACCTGGGAGGTCTGTCTTCTCTAGGAGGAAAGGGGTGGGACCCTTTCCATTCAGAACCAGACCCCAGAGCCTGGGGAACACGGCCATACCTCCTCACACCAGTCAAGAATTACAGGCTAACAGGCATCACCTGCTGGACAGAAAAGCACAGTGACCTGAGGCATCAAAGGGTGGAGCAATTTTCTAAGACACACCCTCAGGGAAACCAGATACTGAATATTTCTTCCCTCTGGGACCTGAGCCTGTTCTGGTCTGGGAAAACCTGATTTGGATAACCAAGGAAACCATGCCTAGACAACAGAAAATTACAACCTACACTAAGAAAAACAAAGTTATGGCCCAGTCAAAGGAACAAACATACACTTCAACTGAGATACAGGAATTTAAACAACTAATGCTAAATCAATTCAAAAAGTTTAGAGAAAATATTGCAAAAGAGATAGAGGCTGTAAAGGAAACACTGGGCATATATATGGCAGAAATCAAAAGTTTAAAAAAACAACTAGTAGAATCTATGGAAATGAAAGGCACAACACAAGAGATGAAAGACACAATGGAAACATACAACAGCAGATCTCAAGAGGCAGAAGAAAACACTCAGGAACTGGAGAACAAAACACCTGAAAGCCTACACGCAAAGGAGCAGATGGAGAAAAGAATGAAAAAATATGAGCAACGTATTTGGGAACTCAAGGATGAAACAAAGTATAAGAATGTATGTATCATCGGTGTCCCAGAAGGAGAAGAGAAGGGAAAGGGGGCAGAAGCAATAATAGAGGAAATAATTAATGAAAATTTCCCATCTCTTATGAAAGACATAAAATTACAGATCCAAGAAGTGTAGCGTACTCCAAACAGAAGAGATATGAATAGGCCTACGCCAAGACACTTAATAATCAGATTATCAAATGTCAAAGACAAAGAGAGAATCCTGAAAGCAGCAAGAGAAAAGCGATCCATTACATACAAAGGAAGCTTCATAAGACTATGTGCGGATCTCTCAGCAGAAACCATGGAGGCAAGAAGGAAGTGGTGTGATATATTTAAGATACTGAAAGAGAAAAACCGCCAACCAAGAATCCTGTATCCAGCAAAGCTGTCCTTCAAATATGAGGGAGAGCTCAAAATATTTTCTGACAAACAGACAGTGAGAGACTTTGTGAATAAGACACCTGTCCTACAGGAAATACTAAAGGGAGCACTACAGGGTGATAGAAGACAGGAGGGCATGGTTTGGAACACAATTTTGGGAGATGGTAGCACAACAATTGTGGAGACAGTGAATGACGGGCAGTTTCACAGTGTAGAACTGGTGATGCTGAACAAATCGCTGAACTTGGTGGTGGATAAAGGAGTCCCGAAGAGCCTGGGGAAGCTTCAGAAGCAGTCAGCAGTGGGCAGCAACAGCCCCCTCTACCTTGGAGGCATCCCCACCTCCACCGGCCTCTCGGCCCTGCGCCAGGGCGCTGACCGGCCGCTGGGCATCTTCCACGGCTGCATCCACAAGGTGCGCATCAACAACGAGCTGCAGGACTTCAAGGCGCTCCCGCCGCAGTCGCTGGGGGTCTCGCCAGGCTGCAAGTCCTGCACTGTCTGCAAGCACGGCCTGTGCCGCTTGGTGGAGAAGGACAGCGTGGTGTGAGAGTGCCACCCGGGCTGGACCGGCCCACTGTGCGACCAGGAGGCCCAGGACCCCTGTCTCAGCCACAGCTGCAACCATGGGAGATGTGTGGCAACCAGGACGTCATACATGTGCAAGTGCACCGAGTGCTATGAAGGGGCCCTGTGTGACCACAAGAATGACTCCACCAACGCCTGCTCAGCCTTCAAGTGTCACCATGGGCAGTGCCGCGTCTCCGATCGTGGGGAACCCTACTGCCTGTGCCAGCCTGGATTCAGTGGGGAGCACTGTGAGCAAGAGAATCCATGCCTGGGGGAGGTGGTCCGAGAGGTGATCCGCTGCCAGAAAGGCTATGCATCATGCGCCACAGCCTCCAAGGTGCCCATAATGGAATGCCATGGGGGCTGTGGTACCCAGTGCTGCCAGCCCACCCGCAGCAAGTGGCGGAAATAGGTCTTCCAGTGCACGGACGGCTCCTCATTCGTGGAAGAGGTGGAGAGACACTTAGAGTGCGGCTGCCACCCGTGTTCCTAAGCCCTGCTGCCCGCCCACCTACGCCTTGCGGACTCCAGCTCGGTGGGGTGGGGACAGCACTGTGGGACCCTCTCGAGATCCGAAGTGCAGGTGAGGAAGAAAACAAAGAAGAGAGTATTAAGTATATTGTAAAATAAACAAAAAATAGAAATTATTTTTATTATGGAAAGTGACTATTTTCATCTTTTATTATATAAATATATCACACTGAGTAAAAAAAAAAAAAGAAAAATAAGGACTTGGGGACTTGAAAGCAGGTTCCACAGGATATGAGTACTTGAAGACTATGGAGACCAGAGAAATCTCCTGAAAGAAAACCGCGGGAATAAATTAGCACCAGAGTAAATAGGGAGTTGTCCCTCTAGGAAAGGTTGTTAGATTCCACTGTAGAGAGATGGGAAACACACTAGAAGTGTTCAGTCACTTGGTGCACTGCTGTTGAGTGGTTGAGACCAAGCTCTGCAAGAACTGGGCTGTGTCAGCCCGCGCAGACACAATGACCCCATCCTTGGATGTGCCTCCATGTCTGCTGAGACAGCTGAGCCATAAATGGAAGCATGAATATAAAAAATGGGGAAGTCCTAATCCTGCTCTGGGTAGCTGGAAGGGTTGTAACTGTTGCCCATACCAGTGCACGGATTCTTGGGCTCACCATACCAAAATCTAGGGAGCCCAAGGAGAATTTTCAGAGGCCCTACTAAATCAAACAGGTATTCTAGAAGCAGCAGCAGGGAACTTGGGACAAGGTGAAGTCAACAGAGTCCCAGGATGGACAGAATCTTCTTCCAAGGACTGATGTCATGTAGGGGAATATTCAGCTCAACTCCAGGTCCTGTGGTTTTAGCCCTCTGGTAGATTACACAAGCTTTATCAATTCCTCACCTCTTTTAATAAAGCATTCCTGTGTTTCAGACCGACCAGTGTTATTTATGGGTTGGAGAGCTGAAATCCCACCTAAGCAGGCCAGTGAACAACAGTCTCAGGGTGTTGCATAAGAGTTTGAGCCAAAAGAAGTGTTTCACCCTCGTAAAGCTCCCCAATTCCCTTTGTCATTGTGATCTCTGACACCAGGCTTACACTCAAAAACCTTATCTAAAGGGAATTTAATCTGGGAAGCAAGGAGAACACTTGAAAAATGAAATGCTTGTAAGAGGCATAGCAAATCTAGGGATTGGAAACTTGTATGCCTGCAAGGCCCAGGCAGGTAAACTAAACAAATGAAGTTGCGCTTATTTAAGATAGCAGTGAACATAAGAGAGACACGCTGTCTAATAAAGGCTGTGGCTCCCCAGCACTGGCTGATGGTGGTCATACAGGAATACAGAACCAGAGTCGCATGATTTTTAGAGAAACCCAGCGTCCAAGAATTTTAATGTATTCTGACCATTTTTAACAACTTTGTTGAGTATAATATAAAATGTTCAATTTGGTAAGTTTTGACATACAAATTCACTCATGATACCATCACCATAATCAAGATAATGAACATACCCATTACTCCCAGATCTGCTTTCTGTAATTACAGATTTGTTTGCATTTTCTAAAATTCTAAATAAATGGAATCATACAGTATGTGCTTTTCTGGGGGGAGGGAAGAGGTCAGGTTTTTTTTTTCCACTCAGCATAATTATTTTGAGGTTCATCCATGTTGTTGTATATATCAATAGCTTATTCCTTTTTATTGCCAAGTGATATCCTATTGTATGACTATGCAACCATTTGCATATCCATTCACCTGTTGATGAGCATTTAGATTGTTTCTACTTTGGGGCTCCAAAATAAAGTTGCTATAACATTTGTGTATACATCTTTGTGTGGGTATATGCTTTTGATTCTCTTGGATAAATATCTAGGAGTGGAAAGGCTGGACAATATTTAACCTTTTAAGAAACTGCCAAACTGTTTTCCAGAGTGGCTGTACCACTTTACATTTCCTCCCAGCAGTGTGTGAGAGTTCCACTTGATCCACAAATTTGCCAGTACTTGGTATGGTCAGTCTTTAATTTTAGCCATTTTGATAATTCTACTGTGCTACCTGGTGGTTTTAATTTGCATTCCCCTAAGAACTAGTTAGATAGAGCATCTTTTCATATTCTTATTTGCCATGTGTATATCCTCTTTGTGAAGGGTCTGTTAAAATTGCTTCCCACTTTTTATTGGATTATTTATTTGAGATTTCTTTGTATAATCTGTACACAAGTCCTTTATCAGATATGTGATTTTTAAATTTTTCTCCCAATCTGTGATTTGTCTTTTCATTCTCCTAACAGTGCCTTTAGAAAAACAGAAGTTCTTAATTTTGTGGAGATACAATTTATCACTTCTTTTTCTTTTACAAACCATGATTTTGATGCTCTACTTAAGAAATCTTTGTCTAACCCAAAGTCATAAAGATTTTCTCCTTTGTTTCCTTCTTGATAATCTCCCATTTGAAAATGCTGGCAAAAATTTTAAATTCTGTGGAAGTTCTAAGAAGGCCAAAGAAAATAAATCTAGCCTGTGAAACACCTGTTATAACCTTTTACTTACAACATGATCCCTCATATCCCTAATTTTATATCACACAGGGCTAACAAGTCCCATGCTTAAGTTTTTCACAACATGACATCTTTCACAGGAAACTCTCCTAAGTCTTATTTGGGTTCATCTCTTCCTTACATAGAAGATCAATGCATTCTTTTTAAAAAAGCATTGGCATATCTCAGTACTTTTATTGAATATTAAGAGAATAAATGGTGGCTTAGTTCTCCTGAATTTGGACTTGCTTGGAGTTCTGGTCAGATGAAAATGACACTCCCTAGCAATATGTCTTAACAACCTACCATATCCGCCAATCACTGCTGAACTTTAATGAGAAAATTGTCGGGCAGAGGAGGGATAAGAGAAAGGGGCAGAGAGAAATCAGACTTTTTTGCTTCAATTTTGCTTTCAGGTGATCAGGGTCAGGGCCAGTTAGGACCCTTTATTCGTCAGTGCTATCTCAGAACTCAAAAGATGATTTCAAAAGCACTTTTCTAATTAAATGCACTTCCTTTAACAAGGGTTCTTCATGAAGAGATGAAATTCCGGCCTTAGGCAGATGTGAAAAACATTTATGTGCAGTCAACAGAGAAGAGTGTTTTTAGCCCACCCCCCAGCCCCACCCCCGGCATTGTTCTGGAAAGCCACACGTGATGCAAGAAATTAGTTGTCTGGTGTCCAAACGCTGGTCACAAGGAGAGTTTTTTAAAATGGAATCAAATACCATGAAAATGCAGGGTGCAGTTCAGAATGTATGATGTGTTCTAAAAAGGCTGAGGTTTAAGAATGTCATTGTGTGGATTGGCAGCCCACAGGTAAGGGACTTCAGCAGAGCCTTTTATTGGGAAAAGCTTTGCGGCACCATCTGAAACCACTGCAGCATTAAGCTTCAGGAACCCAAAAGGAGCAAAGACGATTATTGAGCTCCAGTGCTCTGAAAACACATAAAACTTCTCTTATTTTACAGCTGAGATGCTGGTTTGGATCAACAAGCATAAACTTACCTTAGAGAATCTGCTACTCTGTCGATTATTTCAACAGTGTTTCAAAGCTGTGCTCAGTCCCAGGAAGCAGCATTTTCAGAGAGGTGAAGTTTTCCATTTGCCCTAAAAGAGAAGATAATGTTTGAACCCACTTCATCTCCTCTTCCTGGGCATAGGATGGCTGATCTTTCCTAATGAAGTCAGTCTACGCTATTATGTTTATTTTGAAAATAAATAAGTAAATAAATAAATAAAAGAAATCCAGAGAACCAGCAAGTGTTAAACGTCCTGAAACTTCCAGTGAGCCAAGAGTGAAGTCGTGGCTGCCACTTGAAGCCTCACTTCCTTGATTTTGCACCAGCACCAAACTCTTTGTACTTCTTTCAGCATTTAGTATTAATCCTTGATCAGTTCATCACAATGGAATATGAATCTACGATTCTTGCAATTAATCCAAGTTAGAGCATGTTTGAAATCTAAATAAATACGAATTGAGGCATAATTTTCCCAGCAAATTCCATCACAGCACAGCTTGAACTACCATACGGAACTCATTTATTATCTTAAGGGTTTCCTCTATCGCCCTTACCAGGAGGCTCACCAAACCCAGGAAATTGGGGGATTTTTTTTTTCTTCTGCAGTGTGTGGAGGAATGATAGTCTTCCTAGAGAAAAAAATTTAACTCCACTTTATTTAGTAGAAAACACATTGCCCACCATAGGGTAAGGCAGCCATTCCATTTTAATTTACTTTATAGTAGTCCCAGGTGGAACAAGCATTGGGTTTTATAACCCCGGGTGTGGATAGCACCCTTGTCACTTGCTGTCTAGGTGGCCTTGAGCAAGAGTTCTGACCTCTATGAAACTTGGTGTCCTCACGTACAAATGGGGCTACTGAAATGTAGCTCAGAGGGTCTATGTGAGGATAAAACTGCACTTCACAAGTCCCCAGGAGTCATGGCTACTTAGGCACCTGTTCTCACAGCACTGCCCAGTATATCAGAGCATTCACTTCCATGTTCTCAAATTGCCTTTTAATCGTCGGATGGTGCCCAATATGCCATTGGGCAAGACCACATCTTGCTTGCTCATCTTTGTATTATTTGCCTAACATAGGCCTAGCACAGGGACAGCATTCAATAACTATTTTTGGAAGGAAAGACAGAAGGGAGGGAGGGTGGGGAAGGAGGAGGAGGTTGATTAGAATAGCAAAAAAATTAGTAAAACGATTAAAGGCACAGACTTCGGTGTCAAAATGGGTTTCAAATCCAAACCCTGTTACTCACTAGCTGGGTGATTTGGGGCGAGTTATTCAACTTTCATCTAGAGAAAGAAGATAACAGTACCTACTTCCAAGGTTGTGATGGGGGATATGAGAACATTCTTGCAAAGGGTTTAGCATAGTGCTCTGTGCATAAGGGCTCAGTGATCATTATTGTCATTATTTTTATAGAGTTTATGGGAACCCACTAAAATATGATTGACACTTTGCAAATGTTGGGCTAATAGTTGCCCTGGGCCTTGCTGGATGAAATGAGCATGGCAACCATCCAGGAATTACCTTCTGCTATCACTGGAAATAGATTGTAAATAAACAGTGCTATCCTGGTATCCTGGGACCTCATGCAGGGGAGTATGACTGCCACTGTTACAGCAAATCTGACCTTGTTTGGAGTGTGGAATTTTAACTGATTCAGACAGGCCTGTGAATGGCATTTATCTGTATGTTCAAGGCACAGGGCTACGGGTTCTAGGGCTTTCAGAGATAAACTGAATCCTGCTCTCCAGGACCTCGTGGTTCATAAATCACTGTAAGAAAAGGCAGAATGTGATTACGTGCTCCAGCAAAAGCACAGATCATCTCTAGACCCAGGGGTGTGAGGACCCAAGGGTGCTGATTTGGAAAATGGGCTCTGGGTTAGATCACTGTCTCACTATTTCCTGGCTGGGTGAGTCTTCATTTCCTCACATGAAAAGTCAGTACACTTACAGTACCTGCCTGATGGAATGATTGTGAGCATTAAATGAGATAAGACTTATGGCAGGCTTATCAGAATGCCTAGTAAGTGCTCAATAAATGTTAGCCATTATTCTCATAGCTGTTACTATTATCCAGCTAGTATTATTTTAACTGGATAATAGTAATATTATTGTAGGTATTAACACATGGCATAATACTACTAGTATAATTAGAATGACAATATATATCTATGTAGTACTATAGTTAAAACAATCATAATATTAATTAGTATAAAATTAATAGTATTAGAATACTATTCATAACATGGTAAATACTTCATGGAGAATTTGTCATTTGAGCATTTAGGCTATTAAGTGTCTGAGGGGTATTTTTAAAACAGGTGGTTTCGTCTAATGCTTTTTCAGGTTTCTAGTCAGTTCTAAGTTTTATACTCTCCCATGTGTAGGGCCACTTGCAGAGTGCTCAGTTCCTAAAGGGTAAAAGAGAAAGAGGCCTGAAACCAAAAATTGTCAGGGATGAAGCTGACAAAGAATGCATGCTCAGCATGAACTGCCCAAGTTGTTTTCCCATGTTTGGCCTGACTGACCCAACATGAAACCACGCAAGAGAACAAGGGCAGTGCTGATCAGAGCACTCAACACACTATAAATATTCAGTCCACAATTACTGTGTTATTAGTTTTTATGTTGAAAACAAATTCCCCTTTAGGGCTCCCTCTCAACTCTATTGGCACCTGGTGGCTCCTTTAATATTTAAGTTCCTCCATCTTCAAAGATCCACATCAGAGTCTTTCCTGAGGCTGAGGACTGACTGTACTTGTACCTGGGAATTTCCCTTGTGGCCAGAAAACCCAAAGTGGGGAACATTTCATGCATAAAATAAATTTTAAAGGGAGAAGGTAAGGCAAATGGGTGGGAGGTAGGAATCTTGAGGTCTAAGAGCCACACATGAAGATTCAAATTAGTGCATCCTCTCTTGACCCCCACCCCAATTAGAAGCTCGTAAAACTCTGCATGTTTGTGTGTGCATGCACGCACACATGCAGGTGTTAAGAAAGGTGCAATAAATCATAGCTGAGTTGGAACTTACTTCTCAGAAAATGTTTCATGAACTTTGTTTGTAAAATAAATCTAAGGCAGCCATTCTCAAACTTCAGTGAGCAAAAGAACCACTTGGAAAGCCTGCTAAAGTTCATTTTTCCACCCCCAGAGAGCCTGATTCAGTAGGTCCAGGATGGAGACCTAGAATCTTTACTTTTAACAAGTAATTTTGATGCATGTGGCTCTTCAACCACTCTGAAAAATTCTGGTCTTTCTTTAAATACATATTTTTTCTGTCCAATTCATTTGGGGGAAACTTTTAACTATTTTCCCAATTTTCTCATTTGCATGGGTAGATTTTTCTTTTTTTTTTCCATTTTGGAAACTATTTAGTCTTTGAAAGCTAAAGTGCCTTTTCAATGAGTAGGGCTGGAGCAAATATAGTGGAGGTTGCTTTATCCTGGACCTTAGCTAGAAAATGATGGAGAAAACCAGAAAGGTTTCCTCTCGAGGGGATCCCCTACCAAGAGCAGTTTAAACTCGGGGAAGACTGAAATGGGTCTCCTGTGAGTTACCCCTTGCCTGTGCAGTTAAAAGCGATGTGGTAAACGTCCTCACAGAACACATGGCCACAGAAACCCAGCAGGGTATGCAGTGGGGAATCCGGGCTTGGGTTTGCTCTGCGTAAGCAGCTGTGTGCAAGAGTGAGGCAAAGCAGAAGCACTCGCACCCAGTGAAGAGGCAGACAGCAGAGGAGCCTGCAGGGAGCCATGCGTGCCAGGATTCACCCACTGTGGGCTTCCAGACACCTGTTCTGAGAGAAGAAAACTTGATAAGTCACCATGCCGTTTAAGCCCTCTCACATTTGAAGTTGGTGGGTGAGGTGGTTGAAGGGCAGTGCTTCAGAGGGTCCTCGGTACAGGACTAGACCACGTCTCCTGGGAAGGAGCTGCCATGGGGCACGGGTACAGGGTAGGGGAAAAGAGGAGATGAGAAAGGGAATACAAAACCCAGATTCTGAACTTAGTGGCAGCAAAATTATCTTCATAAGAAACTAGAAAACCAAAAAATTTTCTTGTCTGGTAAAGTTGTCACAAAGTTGCTAAAACACCGTTAACGACCTAGCTCAACAAATAAGTGGCTTCATATTTTAACATCACCACATTTTAGTTTCTTCATCTGAAATAAAGGTTTTGTAGCTGATGACTTTATGATCTCTTCTAGCTCTAACATGCAAAGAGTGAGTGTTTAATCCAAGTTATACCTGAGAGGTTCCCGAGGATCAGCTACAAGCGTCTTTAGATGTTGGAAAGTTGGTTATCTCTTACTGTGTAGCAAATAACCCAAAAACTTACTGGCTTGAAGAAACCATTTTATTTCGCTCCATTTTGTGGGTCAGGAATTTTGGAAGGGCTCTGCTGAATGTCTCATCTCTGATTCTTCTGGTGTTTGCTGAGGTAATTTGGGCTGCAGCATTCAGTTCTGAGATGGCATCTTCACTCACATATCTAGTAGATTTGTGCTTCCTTCTCTCTGTCTCCCTCGCCTTCTCCCTCTCCATCTCCATATATCTCTACTTCTATCTCTGTCTCTCTGTATCTGTTTCCCTCTCTCTCTCACTCTGTCTTTCTCTCTCATCTCTGTCTCTATCTCTCCACGTGGCAGCTAATCCTCCAGGGTCTTCCATGTTGCTTGTGCTTCTCAAAGCATGGCAACCTCAGAGTAGCCCGATTTCCTTAAATGGAGGATCAGAATTCTAGGAGACCAGGGTGGAAGCCACTAGGCCTCTTACAAGCTAGCATCGCATCACTTTCACCAGATTCTATTGGTCTTAACACTCATAAGACAATCCAGATTCTAGTGGAGAGAAAACAGAGCCCAATGCTCAATGAGAGGAGTGTCAAAAAACTTGCAGCCATCTATAATCTGCCACAGTCAGCAATGAAACAGAAAATAGCAATTAATTTCCACATGATTAAATCTATCACCACCACTGATTTAAAAAAAAAAATTCTTGATAAACTCTAAAGAATTATCTTAACCAAAATCTTGGATATCCAATGGTTGTCCTATGGTCCCTTCTCTCCATACCCAGACTAGAAGCTGATTGCTGAGGAGGAGGGTCAGGGACATGATGACGCTGTATACAGACCACAAAGCTGCTTTTAAATGGAAATTGATTACTGTAAAAAAGAGTCATTTTAACATAATTGACTTTTATCTTTGAAAATGCTGTGTCCTTGACTGTCTCAGAAAAGAGTGGCACTGAGAAGTGCTAAGAAGTAACCAGTAACTCTATCTACAAAGCATTGTTTCTGCAGGCCACTTCATGGAGCCAGAAGATCACCTCATTGTTCAGAACTCTGCTTATGGTATTCAGTGTGACACAGATGCCACCCTTGCATTCTACACACAAACAGTTCTTTGTTGCTCTGGCTGCAGCAAATTCTTTACCATGAATAATCTAGTGCAACAAACACTCCCTTTAGTTCCCTCTCAGTTCTTGAGAGTACATGAGCTCCAGAGAGAGAATAAATCAGTACCCAATAGGAATTAGACACTGTAAATTGTCTCTTTAAGAATTACTAGGGAGAAAAGATGGAACGGCACCGTATGTACTGCAAAAGGAATAAATCAGTGAATTTGGAGCATAGTTGCAAAGCACTATCTCAACAAGGAGGCAGCGTGGTGGGGAGGCAAGACACCTGGACTGTGGAGTTACCTAGTCTGGGTTTGTGTCCAAGCCCCATCACTTTCCAGCCACGATACATTGGACAAATAACTGAACTTGGCTGAACCTCATTATCCTCGTAGGTAAGGAAAACACCACAAGAGAAATATCTACTTCATACAGTTGCTTGAGGAAGCGTTAAATGAGATGATCCCCGCAAAATGCTCAGCACACAGGAAGCACTTGACACATGTTAACTGCTGTCCTTATTACCATCATTACCACAACGTGGTCTCACATGTATTCATCCTGTTCTTCAGATATTATTACAGATATTCCTCAGGAGTCCTCCACCACACAGGATAGTTTGGAAGATTTTAAACATGTCAATCTGCTCTGGTTTGAATACTCTTTTTTTGGATGATTCTGTCTTCTTCAAGTCATTCAGAGCTTCCTCTCATTCTCACAGCTTCTCACGGAAAATGGGTAGTGAGGGCCTAGGACCCATAGGCCCTCCTCTGCTTTTTACTGGTCTCTATAGTGGGGTCTGGCTTCATCCTGGACCGGCACTGACAACCATGGACCCAGCCACCTGCTTCAAGACCCGCAGCTCCCCCAGCCTTCCCAGCACCCCCGAGTTCTGTCATCAGGGCATACTGCAACTCTGAATTTCTGCTCACCATGGTCAGGAGCTCTGCTACTCTATCATTCTCACTCCAGCAGTGATACTAGAGCTGGGTGGGGATGGGTGGTGGTGGTGAGTTTTGTCCCCAGTGGATATTTGGCAGTATCTGTAGATATATTTTGGTTGTCACAAAGGGTCACTACTGGCATCTAGTGGGGCAGAGGCCACAGAAGCTCATAAACATCCTACAATGCATGGGACACCCCCCAAAACAGAGAATTATCAATCCCAAAAATGTCAATAGTGCAGGGGTTGAGAAAATCCATCCTGGAGACTCACAGCACTCTCAAGCCACACTAAGGGAAATAAGTCACTAGATTCCAGGTTCTCAATTCTCTTAAACCTATCTGGATGTTTCTACCACATGTCACTGCTTCTCTTTCAGCAGCCTGGGGTTCCATCCTGAGGTTATAGGAAGTGGGGAGTTCACCTCCCCACTTTGCCCTGCCCATGTCTCTCTTCCCCTGCTCACAGCGCATTTCTTCCCTGTGTGGCAGAGATTTCTCCTATATCACTTCCCCCTTCTCCTTTCCTAGGTATCACTTGCCCTGGGCCTACTCTGAGGCCAAAGGGATGGAATTGTAAGAAAGGAATAAGTTTCGTTTTCACATAGAGACAGCATGGAATAAGGGAAATGGAGGCAAAACCAGTTTAAACAAGCCCCAGACAAAGAGAAGAGAGAATCTGCCTGATGTAAAGAGACATGAGGTAGTATCAGAGGCGGGAACTCACAGCAAAAAAATAAAAATTTGGGGGGGGGGGCATTGGCTAATCAGTTCAAAATCTCAATAATGAGCTAGTTGGCTCTCTGGGATTGGCTGTACAAATTAAAATCTCAAAAGATAAATTAGTTAGTGTTCTCGGATAGGCTGTAACCTCTGTAGTACCCAGTCAATGGGGAAACAGGGGAGGGACTTGCGAATTAGGAGTAGGAGATTTAAACATCGCCATTCTCTTCCTCTGGGGCGCCAGCCTTCCGTGTGTTTGGCTGGACGCCCCATCTTGCAAGATCGTAAATAAATTCTTTTCTCCTCCAGAACCGAGAGAGCGTTTATTCCCTTACAGGTACCGCTTTATTTCCGACAACTTGGGGGCTCGTCCGGGACCCAAAGCTTCGGAGGGGGACCCCCGAGGTGGACAAAGGGAAGGCGCGCCCCGCTGATTGAGCGGTCTCGGACTCCGCCATTGGGGGCCCATCTCCGGCAGCTAAAGGGCCCGAGACCAGACGCTTGGATCTGCCGGTTGTGGATGAGAAAAGGGGGAAAGGGCTTGCCTCTGTTTGACCAGGCAACTCCGTGCACGGACCAAGGTAAGGAAAGTAATATATTGCCTTGGTGGTCGGGAATTCCTGATGAGTCTGGAGCTGCTTGTGTGTGACTGAGACGTGCGACATACTGCACGAAGCGAGTGCGGAGTCTCAATCTGCGGTTCCCTTCTCCCGCGAGGGAAAGGGCCAGAGACAGACGAAGCGAAAGGAACTGAGAGAAAGAAGCCCAGACAAGACTCAGGATGGGAAATAGAGGCAGTTGGCCGGCCGGGGAAGAAGAAAAGGGGGCACCTATAGAGTCCCTCGGGGACATCCCTCCAGATAGCCCACTAGGTAGGATGTTAAAATATTGGACCGATAGCGATCGGACCAAGGGAAAGGACAAAAAGAAAATGATTAAATACTGTTGTTACATTTGGACTGAAGAAAGCATTTCACCGCCAGACATTCTGGCCAAAGTATGGGTCAGAGGAGGACTGGCTCTGTGCCAACCTTGTAATTTATGTTAATGAGAAGAAACCCTTTTCTAAGGAGGAGTCTGATTATGCCACGTGCTGGCTAAAGAACAAAAAAACTCCCCTTTACCTTGTGAAAGATAAAAACCCAAACTTGGAAGATGAGTTGGTAGAATCTAAACCCTGGGACCCCTTATTAAGCCTTCCTCCTCCCTACTATTCCCCTCCTCCCCCAGGGCAGAGATTGTTAGAGTCTGAGGACCTAATAAGGTCCGCACAGGTTCCAGGGGAATCAGGAGGCCCATCGGCGCCAACTGCCCCACCAGATATGACCCATCAATGGTTGAGGAAAGAATTAACACAGTGCAAAAAGGATGTACAGAATTTTCCATTTCCAAAAACTCTTGAAGGAAAGAGAGTAAGGGAACATCACCCCGTTAAATCCCTTTACCCCTTGAGGGAGGTGCCTATGGGGCCAAAGGAAGTCGGGTATGTAAATGCCCCATTAACGAGTGCAGAAGTAAGAAATTTTAAGAAGGAGATGAAATTGCTAATAGAGGACCCAATGGGGCTGGCTGAGCAAATAGATCAGTTCCTAGGCTCTAGCCTATACACGTGGTCTGAACTTATGTCCATATTAAACATCCTCTTTACAAAAGAGGAGAGAGGAATGATAAGAGGGGCTGCTATGAAAGAATGGGAAAGGCAACACCCGCCAGGGCAAGGGGTGATGGCAGCAGAGCAAAAATTTCCAAATACTGACCCTGATTGGGATAATAATGATAAAGAGGATAGGGCACAAATGAAGGATCTCAGAGACCTCATTGTAGAGGGAATAAAATTGGCGGTACCCAAATCTCAAAATTTGGATAAGGCCTTTGAGGTAAATCAAGAGAAAGATGAGTCTCCCTCTGCTTATCTACAAAGATTGAGAGAACAAGTAAGGAAATATTCAGGTATGGATCCTGAAGACCCTGTAGCCCAGGGAATGTTAAAGGTCAGCTATGTGAAGGGATCTTGGCCTGATATTCAGAAAAAGATTCAGAAAATAGATGGATGGATGAATAAGCCATTGGAGGAGTTATTAAGGGAAGCACAGAAAGTATTTGTAAGAAGGGAGGACGAAAAACAAAAGCAGCAGGCTAAAGTCATGATAGCCACTGTTGACCACTTGGTCAAGAAAAGATTAGAAACAGGAAATGGGGGATGCAGACAGAGGCGAGATAGGGGAGGGGGCTGGGCTGATTTAAAAAAAAGGAGCAAGGAAAATGCAGAACTCTGCAGGGTGTTATCATTGTGAAAAGCCTGGCCATTTCAAAAGGGAGTGCCCAGACTTACAGAAGGAGGGTCGAGTTATACCGCTAATGAATTTTGAAGACTAGGAGAGTCAGAGGCTCCTCATCTCAGAAGCCCACCGGGAGCCTTTAGTAAATTTAAAGGTGGGCCCATATCAAGAGGAAATTACATTCTTGGTAGACACTGGAGCAGCTTGCTCCTCTGTAAATCATCTTCCAAAGGGGGCCAGGCTCTCTGGCAGTTCCCTCACCGTCACAGGGGTAAAAGGGGAGGGATTTAAAGTTCCCATTCTTGAACCTACTAACATTTGTTGGGAAAATAAACAAATAATGAGGGAGATATTAGCAGTCCTACACCAGGGGAGTCATTGGGGGGTACAAGCCATGTGTGATGTAGTACTTAGACAATTTGGATGTGTAGGCCTTTATACAGTTGCTAAACAAATCTGTGAGCGGTGCATAATTTGTCAAAAAAATTAATAAAAAGGTTTTAAGAAAACAGGTACAAGGGGGAAGAGAGCCGGGCCTGAGACCATTCCAGAGCATTCAAGTTGATTACACTGAAATGCCACCAATCGGTCGTTTAAAATATATTTTGGTATTTGTCGACCACCTCACTGGATGGGTGGAAGCCTACCCTCTATCCTCAGCTACAGCATTGGGAACTTCTAAAGTTATCCTTGAACAAATCATTCCCCGTTATGGGTTAGTGGAAAATATAGACTCTGATAATGGCAGTCACTTTACCTCCCGTGTGTTGCAAAATGTCATGAGAAGCCTGGGTGTCACTTGGGACTTCCACACTCCCTGGCATCCACCATCCTCTGGGAGAGTGGAAAGAATGAATCAAACCATAAAGAAACATCTTTCTAAATTAGTTTTGGAAACAAAGTTACCTTGGATCAAGTGCTTACCTATAGCTCTACTAAGAATCAGGACTGCCCCTAGAAAAGAACTGGGAATTTCCCCTTATGAAATGCTTTTTGGTTTGCCTTTCCCCAGGTGGACTGGAGAGCTCCCCTCCCTAGACACAAAAGATCTTTTTCTTAAGAATTATATACTGGCCTTGTCTTCTACTTTATCATCTCTCAGGCACCGTGGACTGCTGGCTCAGACCCCGCCTCTTGAATTTGCTGCCCATCGACATCAGCCTGGCAGCTGGGTTCTGATCCGGTCGTGGAAAGAATCCAAACTTCAACCGATCTGGGAAGGACCCTATCAGGTCTTGCTGACAACTGAGACGGCAGTCCGAACGGCAGAAAGAGGCTGGACTCATTACACACGAGTGAAGGGACCGGTGCCTGAACCAGACGATAAGTATCCAGCAACTCAACCTGAATCCTGGAAAGTGACTCCTACCTCAGATCCCCTAAGGATCACTTTAAATAGGCAACAGTTGAAAGAACATACTAGGAGGGAGGAAGGGCTGGATTAAACCCTATGTTTGCATTGTGCTCTGTGTATAGCTTAATGATGAAATTGCTTATACTGATCATAATGTTCTATATTCAAGGAGTAACAGGTTCTGCTAAGCTGGTTATAAGTGTAGTCAAAGGCTTAAAGTCTCAAACTGTACAATTTGATGTTTGTCAAGTAATGAGCTGTAAAAATCTAAAACGTCAGCAACAACTGAGTGAGGAATATAAGCATTTATGTAAGCAGACTGTTCAAATAGAAAGCAAGATTGTTGGGGGGCGAACATTTGAGAGTATAACTTATGAGACACCTAACCCCTGTTATTCTTGGAACACTGCTTGGTGGACCACACAGTATGAGGGATGGGTCTTACCCAGGTTGGAGGAAAAACCATTAAGGGAAACTTGGCTGGAATTTAACTCTCCAGTTCAAATTGACCCCAAGGTCATTAGAACACTTAAGACCAAAGACTTAAAGCAAACCACAGAAATAGAGACAGGTTATGGAAATACAAATGCCTGGGTAGAATGGGGCAAACATACCATCCAGAGTCTAAACAGAAGTGACTGTTATGCTTGTACAACCAAACAACCCACTGTTCAGATTATGCCCTTCCCCTTGGGGATGAAAAAGCATGAAAGGGAGTTTAAATGTATAACACTCCTCTTTCAAAATGCTACTCCTGGTGAAAGTTGTAGTACGTTGTCCTCCCTTTTCCCTCCAGTCCAGAAGGGAAGTGTCAAAGCCATACCAGCGTCTCACCTTGGTCCCGGAAACCACTCTGCCTGTCTCTCCAGATGGGAAGAAGGGCTCCAGAATCTTGGTACCATGGCTCTGTGTACACAGGTGTGGAATGTGAGCAAGGATAGTACTGGCAACTTCTCCAGCCTAACTATACCCCGAGCAGACCTCTGGTGGTACTGTGGGAAGGGCATCCTCTGGCCAACGCTACCTGAAAAGGTGGGGAGGAACCTGTGCTCTGGTTCAATTGGCTATCTCATTTACCCTGGCATTTGAAAGTAATAAAAAAGTACCAACCCAAGGCAAAGGAGAAAAGAAAAATGTACAAAGTGTACCTAGTTCCTTCAATAAAAAAATGTTTGTAGATAGTATAGGGGTTCCCCAGAAAGTTCCTAATGAGTTTAAAGCTAAAAATCAAGTAGCTGCAGAATTTAAATCGTCCTTATTCTGGTGGGTCACCATCAATAAAAATGTCAATCATCAGCTAAAATTTATCAACTATACCAGGGATGTCATTAAAGAAATAGCAGAACAGTTAGATGCCACTAGCCGAATGGCATGGGAAAACAGAATGGCCCTAGACATGATGCTAGCTGAAAAAGGAGGCGTCTGTGCTATAGTTGGGGGAAATTGTCGCACATTCATCCCCTATAATACCGCGCCTAATGGAACTATCACCAAAGCCCTACAAGGCTTAACAGCCTTATTTCAGAAACTAGAAAAGAATTCTAGCATTAACAACCCACTCATAGAATGGTTGGAAAATTGGTTCGAGAAATGGAAAGGAATTGCAACATCTATTTTAATTTTCCTTATCATTCCAGCCAAAATGTTTATAACAGCTGGGTGCTACATAATCCCGTGTGCTCAAAGGCTAGTTCAAAAACCCATCAAAACCACTAGAATCAAAAATAAAAAAGATCCGTATGATGAGGAATGTGAAAAAGCCCTTAGAAAATTTGAGAATCTAAAATGTGAAAACTAAAAGTGTTTAAAAAAGAAAGAGGAGGGAATCTGTAAGAAAGGAATAAGTTTCGTTTTCACATAGAGACAGCATGGAATAAGGGAAATGGAGGCAAAACCAGTTTAAACAAGCCCCAGACAAAGAGAAGAGAGAATCTGCCTGATGTAAAGAGACATGAGGTAGTATCAGAGGCGGGAACTCACAGCAAAAAAATAAAAATTTGGGGGGGGGGGGCATTGGCTAATCAGTTCAAAATCTCAATAATGAGCTAGTTGGCTCTCTGGGATTGGCTGTACAAATTAAAATCTCAAAAGATAAATTAGTTAGTGTTCTCGGATAGGCTGTAACCTCTGTAGTACCCAGTCAATGGGGAAACAGGGGAGGGACTTGCGAATTAGGAGTAGGAGATTTAAACATCGCCATTCTCTTCCTCTGGGGCGCCAGCCTTCCGTGTGTTTGGCTGGACGCCCCATCTTGCAAGATCGTAAATAAATTCTTTTCTCCTCCAGAACCGAGAGAGCGTTTATTCCCTTACAGGTACCGCTTTATTTCCGACAGAATGAATATAGGAAGACAAGCTAGCTGGATTATCACCAAAGGAAGATAAACTGAGAGGTACTTCAAAAATGCCCTATTATACTTTTATTAATATTAATAAAGAGTATATACTCAGCTATTTTCCTGATGCCAGGCAGTGACCTGATAAAATATGCACTGAATGGAATTACTTATACTACAAAGAATGTATTACTAGCAAAAACAAAACAAAACAAAACAAAACACTGAAACAACTTTTTTTGGGGTTTTTTCTCTAGGCTGCCTCCCCTCTATTACTGCTGGGCCTCTCCCTGAAGTTCTACACTGACCAAAAGAGGCCCCACCATGGGCCATGATCTTGCCTCTCTCCACCTCAGAAACCCCGCTCTGCATCCGGCCTCCCACGCACAGACTGTTGCTTGTACTCTTTGCCCCAGGCTGGAAAGCTGCCTGCAGTGACTTGAGGTGGTTCAGAGCAAATCACTACCCAGGAGAGCAGAGTGATTCAAAGCACAGACTCTGAAGTGGGGTTGCCAGGTGGGAACCATGGCTCTAGCATTTGCTGGGGATAGACCAGGGGTGAGTTATTTCATCTCTTGGAACCTCAGTTTGCCTAACTGAAAAATGGAAATGGTGACCTTATCAACTACACCAGGTTTCTTTAAGGATTAAATGAGATCCTCCATGTAAAGTACCTGAACATAGTAAGCACTCAATAATTGTCCATTATTATTATTATTGTTATTATTATTATCATTATTATTACATTATTAAGAGTAGAAAGCATCATCTGCATCATCTGATCAGGACAGGTGTCCAGCTTGACACTCACAATGACAGAAGTTTATCGAGTAAGGATGAGGACAAGTAGACACAGTGCTGACGTGTAATATCAAACTGAGACAGGCCCTGGGGAATGCCCAGGGAAGATGCCATATTTGGCAGGAAGGTGGAGATGGGTACCTTATAAAGGGGACCAGGTCACTGAGGCTGACAGAAGACAGCATTCATTGATTAATTCCATAAATATAATCAGAGCTGCCATTTATTGAGCACTGTGCACATTATCATTACTAATACCTTCTCAACAATCCCAAAGAATGGGTAAATTGAGGTCCAGAGAAGTTAAATGGCCTCACCAAAGTTACACAGCGATTAAGTGGCAGAGCTTGATTCAGTTCCAAGAACGGTAAATTCCAAAACCATACACTTTATTCCCTGGACTCGACTATCTCAGATACAGGCTCAGTGTTGTAGACAAAGACATGGGAAGATGTAGTCCCATCTCCATTATTAATCAGAAAAAGGAGCTGATCCCGAGCAACATGTGGTCACTGAAGCTCATGTATAGAATAAGTTCTTGCAGCATTTTTGAAGAGACAAGAAAAGTTATCCATTTGCCCCTAAGCATACTGAGAAGTATTTTAATTGTATTATTGTCTCTGTTCATAAAAGAATATGCATTAGTTAAAATGTTTGCCTCCATATAGATAAAGTTTTATTAATGAAGCCTCCAAAACTCATATCATTCCTACAATCTTCTTCCTCTGGTCAGTATAGCAGAATTAATATACGAATGGGGGAGAGAAAGGGATTAAGGACAGTGTATCAGCTAGCAATTACCATGTAATAAGCCACTCCAAAATTCAGTGGATTAAAACAATAAGCATTTATTCTTGCTCACAGGCCTGCAGATCAGCTAGATATTGGCTCATCTAGGCTCAGCTAGACTGGCTCTGCCTCAAGCTGTAGATATCTGGCTGCACTTAGCTTCATGTGCCAGGCTCCATGTGTATTCATTCTGGGCCTCTGCTGTTACATGGGGAGGCTCTTCCCATAGAGATGGGAGAAATGAAGCCTCTGGAGGCCTAAGTGCAGAAATGGCATGTGGTCACCCCTGACATTTCATTAGCCAAAGCAAGCTACCAGCCAAGTCAGGGGGTTGGAAAGTTTACTCTACCTTTGTGGGAGGGGCTGCAAAGTCACATGGCAAAGGGTATAGATAATAATGGAAAGGCTGAAGAATTGAGGCAAATAATTCCATCTACCACAGATATTATCTGATTGGGGGAGGAGAGGGGTGACTAAGATAGAAGGGTGGAGTCGGTAGAGAGGATCTGTAAAATCCCACTAACTTCCAATATTTGCCTAAAGGACTTTGTCTCAGATAAAACACCACATTTCCTCACTTCTCCAACTGAGATCATGAAAGACAAACCCTCCCACCCTCCCACTTTCTTCTTCTGTTCCCTAAAAAGTACACAAAATTGTAGGATGCCAGAATATTAGGCAAGCTTGCCTAAAAAAAAAGATCCCTCTAGTATCAAGTTGCAACCATTTATAAAAGTAACATTTGGCAAATTTCTGTGAAAAATGCATCCCTCTGCATTTGGATCTCAGACCCCATTTGGTGTTTTATCTCCAACCCTCAAACCTACAAACACACAGGCACCAACTTAACTGCTTGACAAATAGAAACAAGCATCCTAATTAAAAAAAAAAAAAAGAAAGAAAGAAAGAAAAAGAAAAAGAAAGAAAGAAAGAAAGGAAAGCTCCTGGAAACATAAATCTGAAAAGACTGAGGCCAGGTTTTATTGCAGACAGGGTAGGCCTCTACAGTGTCACATTACTGGATGTAGCTGTATTTACATTGAGTTGTGCTGGCTCAGCAGTTCCAATGATGGGTTGTTTTTCAACTGGGAAGACACAGTTCCAATGGAAAACTGGGTTTGTCTGTCTTTTCAATAGAGATCTCCATCGCTCTCATTTTCTGTTCTGTCTTATACAGACAAGCAGTATCAACTATTTATTTCATCTCTTATTACAGGAAAAATTTCCAAGAAGCTTAGTGCACAGGTAGAATTTAGATGCCTTCTTGCCCCGAACTCTAGAGCCAATAGGTTTGTGCAGCCCTGCCTTCCAATCAGCAAGTAGCTACAGATCTCCTAAAGAGTGACTGGCAATGTTGCCAGGCCCTGGAGGGTGACAAAGGAAGTAAAAGTATGGTCTCTCCACAGAGAGCAGTCATAATCCATGCATTATGTATAGAACTACTGTGGCTTTAGTTGCACCACAACTGGGGAACTGGGGGTTAAGAATTTAGGGCTTTGCTTCTAAAAACACAAGACCCGAGTCAGATAAGATAACTAATTTAAAAGCAATTATAATGAATTTTATCCTATTCTTTTGCCAAAGAGCACCTTATCTTGACTTGCTTTTCTTTTTACTTTTCCTTCTAGGTCTCAAAAATATCTCCTCCTGGGTCTTGAAAAAGAAGTACAGACTGAAAGGGGGGGCAATGACTAGATTGGGCACCCAGAGAGCACCCAAGAGAGAACTTTGATCCAACACCCACCAGATCTTTGGGTCTCATAGACTCACTCAAGTGTGCCTGACCAACCTCACACACTGGTGGGGATTTTTTCCCCAAGAACATATGGATTGTATTTGTGTTTAAGTGCAGTTAAGCTAAAGAAAAAAAAGAAAAAGAAAAAAAAGTTAACTTACAGTACTTTTTATTATATCAAGGTCAAGTTCCATGTTTTCTTCCTATTTAATATACTGTCCCTGGTTATTTAAAAATAAATAAATTTTTAGAAAGATAAATACTTAAATAAGTACTGTTGCCTAATGCAGTGGTTCTCAGACTCTTGGGTTCATGAGAATCCCCTTGGGAGTTTGTCAAGAATCCAGGTTCCAGAATGGAAGGCCTGAGCTCAACCCAGGAACCTCCATTTTCAATCCTCACTTCAAAAGATTTGGCACATGAACAAGACTTTGAAAAGCACTGGTCTAGTTGCCCTTCTGTTTTTTTTGTTTGTTTGTTTGTTTGTTTGTTTTTCAGTTTACCCCTAAGTCACTTTATTGTGGTCTCTCACTGACTGCACCAGTGAAAAGACAGTGCATTGCCTATTCCTGCTTTTAGAAATCATTTGCCATCTACGGCCACATCCATTTGTTGTGGATCCCAGGTGACAGAGATATCCCCTGAGTTGTTAGAGATGGAGATACTTGATCCCAAGACTCAGAGCCAAACATTGGAGACCTTCAAATGAGTGGTTCCCAACCAGTACCTATTTTTCTCTCCGGCTTTGGCAGTAGCTAGAGACATTTTTACTTATCACAATCCAGGGAGAGGGTGCTATTGCATCTAGTTGGTAGAGGCAGTGGTGCTGCTGAATATCATACTATATGGAACAGTTCTTCTCCATAAAAACAAAGAATGACCCAGCATAAAACGTCAACAATACTGAGGCTGAGAAACCTGCCCCAGATCCAGCTGTTCTTGGAAGGGAGCTCACACCCCTTCTCCATGATCTCAAAAGGTATATTAAGCCCAGATGGTGGAGGGTCTTGAATGCCATTCTAAGACAGGCAGACCCTGTTCCATATTGTGCTGGTTTGAATGTATTGTGTCCCCCAAATGGCATTATCTTTGATGTAGTCTTATGGGGTAGACATTTTGGTGCTGATTAGATTTGCTTGGAATGTGCCCCACCCAGCTGTGGGTTGTGACTCTGGTGGGATATTCCCATGGAGGCATGGCCCCACCCATTCAGGGTGGGCCTTGATCAGTGGAGCCATATAAATGAGCTGACTCAAAGAGAAGAAACTCAGTGCAGCTGTGAGTGACATTTTGAAGAGGAGCAAGCTTGCTAGAGAGGAACGTCCTGGGAGAAAGCCATTTTGAAACCAGAACTTTGGAGCAGACGCCAGCCATGTGCCTTCCCAGCTAACAGAGGTTTTCCGGATGCCATGGGCCATCCTCCAGTGAAGGTACCCGATTACTGATGTGTTACCTTGGACACTTTATGGCCTTAAGACTGTAACTGTGTAGCCAAATAAACCCCCTTTTTATAAAAGCCAATCCGTCTCTGGTATTCTGCATTCCACAGCATTAGCAAACTACAACACATATTAATAGGCTTAGAAGAATAAGGAAAATCACTTGTGCTTGCAAAACAATTAGCCCAGAGGAAACTAAATAATAATAACCCATGCAAAATAAATTGCTCCCAATAGATGCATGTATGTTGAATTTTGATACAGAGGAGCCATATCATAATGGATCAGTGACTCTACCTAATTTGTTTCAGCAAATATGTATTTAGCATAAAGTCATTAAGGTGTGGTAGGGGACACAGAGAAAAACAGCACAGTCCCTGTCCTCAAATAAATTATTTTCTACAAGTGGAGATCATGATTACCCCAAGAGCCAAGACATAAAGCAGAGAGAGATGGACACAAAGTGGAGCATCTGAGACTACAATGAACAGAAGTGGTAAATCTCCTGATGGAGAAAGGGTAGGTGGGCATAGGAAGAAATATCAGGGAAACGTGATATTTGAATTTGTTTTTTAAAAATAGGCATAATTTTGACAGAAGACATGGGAACAAGGTTATTCAAGTAAGGATTCAGAGGTTAAAAAAAGAAAAGGAAAAAGTGCAGGTTGGTGTTGGTAGGAGGTGGGTGGTCCCAAAACAGCGAACAGGAAGGTTTCAGTGATATGTGAGGGAGAGAAGTGAGGTTGGTCCAGTCTGGGAAGGCTTTTACCACTTGACTAACATGTTTGGTAGTGGTAATAAAGGGACACCCATGTCTTTGGTCCGAGGAGACTTTAATCCCTAATCTAATCCCCAGACCTCCAAACAGTTCTTCGGCAGGGTCTTTAAAGGCAGGATGGAACCTACTTGCCCCAGAGATCCAGCTCCACACCTTCCCCCTCCTGTTCATTTCCCACTTGCCAGCTGCAGACTCAGATCTCTGGAAGGCCTGTTGAATCTTGAGCTGGGTGATGGTAAGAGAATTTGGTTGTTTTCAGGTCATATCAGGAGTGTGATTAAATCCAGGAACACACAGTCCACCTCTCCTCATCAAAGCCAATGCATTGTGATCATGTCAGAGATGGGGAGAGGTAAGGCAGCTGGGCCTTGCTCTTGGTCATCTCCTCATGCTACTCTCGGTGGGTGATACTGCCCCTTGTGGACATCCCTCAGCTTTCTCTGCCCAACAACCCCCCCACACACACACACACACATACACACAACCTACTGTTATCTATACTGTGCTGTAGTTTCAACAGACTATCACAAAGGCTCAGAGGCAGAGATAGGAAAGGAGGCACATTAGCAAGCCCAGGCTGAAAGTGCCACAGCAGTCACTGCCGACAGGGAATACAAATCAGGGGACAGTGTGGACTTAGGGGTACATTAGAGCCAGAGTCAAAATCATTGCTCCACACTGGTAGCCGTGGAGGGGACTTCAGAGATCATGGCCATACTTCTCACTTTACACACAAGCAAGGAAACTGGATTTCAGAGAGACCAGGTGTCTTGCTGAAGGGTTCATTGTTATAGCTGGGTCCCTGTTTCCCGGCCTAGGGCTTCTTACATGTAACTACATGGCTGCCTAATTTTAAAGATTGAGGGTGGCTTAGACTGAGCCACCCTGATGAAAGAAACAACCAGAAGTTAGTCTTTATATTGACAAGCAGTTAGCACTGGCTATCTCAGCCCAAGACCATGGCCCAGCTAACTTACCTCTTTGTCCTCCAACCCCTGTATTTGTTTGCTTAAATGAAGAAGATTTTTTTTAAAAAAGAACTGGCATACTTTTCCTGAGAGCAAAGTACATTTCACGCTACAGAAGTCCCTGGGACTCAGACTCAAGAGCACAGTATAAGCTGCAGTTGCTTAATTTCTCCAAGATGTTCCCATTTACCATAGCAGACAGGCACATTGAACAATGCTTATCCAAAGAAGGGAGCTGCTGAGTTGGTGGGAGGCGAGAGATGGGTCCTCTTTGAAAGTAGGTGTGGGCGGGAACACTAGGGAGCCACCTCCACAGCGGCAGGAGCTGTCAAAGCCCCTGGAAAAGAATCGTGGGTTCTGCCCCCACACATGTCGCTGACACTGGACCAGGCCTGCTGGGTCTGAGAACAGGAGCCCCTAGAGAAACCTCCTGGCATGGTTCTATGCCTCCCCTTCCAAACCCTGAATCAGACCAGGCAAGCCCGGGTAGGCCTGCCCCTCGGTCCTGGGAGCTTTCTTCCACTCCAGTCCAGACCCACCCTGGACCTTGCTGCTAAGAGAGGCCTGCTGGGCCCTTACCCAGGACGGCTGCACGCAACATGGCAGACACGGCCAACTCGATTGCTCCCCAAGAGGAAACCCAACTCCGAGATGAGCTTTCCAGACAGTGAGCTGTCTGAAAAGATGGAAAATAAGCAAACACTGACGTGCATGAGCAAGGGAGGGGGACAGAGAGGGAGAACCCACAGATACCACAAAGAGCTTGTAGCATATAGAGGAAGCAGAAAATAAACTTATAATATCTGGAAACTAGAATGGATAGTGTGAATGAACAGAAACCCTCAATATTATAGCCTGTTTAAAGTTTTCCATTTTATTACATTTGAGCTCATGCAACATGTTCTACCAGCAGGATGAGGGAAAATGGAGTTAACCCACCTTGCAAGTCCCACCTCCCCTAGGAAATCTTCGCTAACTTCTCTAGCGCACCTGGACCTCCCCTTTCTGTGCCATGTTCTCTAATTGCTTCGCCTGTGTGTGTCTTGTCTCCTAACTTAACATGAAGCTCATGGGGTCAGGCCAGAGTGTAGGCAACAGAAAAGCACAGCTCAGGACTCAGACACAGTTCAAGGTCTCAGGCTGGTCACCAAGGTCAGAACAGATGGTGAATGAGACGTTCAGGTCTGAGAGACTGCAAGAACGAGGCAGTGCTTCCACATCGCAGCAGACAATGGTTTGAAAGTCTCAGGAGACAAATATGACTTAAGGAGTTAGGTATCTAAGATGAAGGCAGAAAAAGATCCAGAACTCAGCAGAGAATTTGAAGAAACAGTATCAAAGAGCAGGAGCCCTTACCCCTCAGCCCTTGTTTAAGGTCACACTTCCCACTGTCATTTGGTCATCCCTGGTCCACAGGAGACACGGGTCTGGTTTGGATTTTGAAGGGGGATGTTGAGCAGACAGCCCGTTGTTATTTTAAATATGCCCCCGACACTTGATCAGGGCAGCTGAATGGACAGAAAAGCATTTCCTACAAGATCAGCATATATGTCATAAATTTCTGTCCCCCAGCGTCTTGATGCTTTGTGTGCCTGGTCAAAGATTTTGTTAATAGATAAGAATAATTTAAATCATCTATTGTTTGCATGCCAAAGCTTTTTTTCTAGTCACTCTGAAACTGTCATTCAGTTGACAAATATTTATTGATGCCCAGTAAGCACCAGAAGCAGTGTGAGGTGCCACAGATGTTGGGGGCAGGATCAGGAGTCAGTAGTCCCTGGCAGCAAGGGGCTCCCCATCCAGGCTAAAAGGAACTCCTTCCCCCTCCTTCCTCCCTCTCTCTGCCTGCCTTTTCTCTTTTCTTCCTCCCTCCCTTTCTTCCTTTCTTTTGTATATTTTTATTGTCTTAGAAGAGTCATTTTCACGGTTTCAGATTAAGCACCATCACAAGACTTTTAGATAGCAGAACTATTGCCACTTCCCTGTAGACACCCATATTGTTACACTGTCTTGTGGCTCAACTTAAAATACTGAGTGCACAAATAAGTTACTGACACTTCAAAATCCCAACATGAAAATATAAATAATTATAAGAGGAATGACCTACGAAAACAGTATTCATGTTAGCTTTCCTCAAAAGCTTTAAAAGACATATCTGAAACATTAGGAAAATGTGTGTGCACACTTTTATATGTATATGAATATATATCAACACCTAACACCTAACATGGGCGCTTAGCATATTAGCACTTGATGTGCCCTAAGAAAATTAGTCCAACCTCCTCATTTTTGAGATGAGGAAATGGAATTCCAGATAATGACTCAACCAAGATCGAGCAATCAGCTAAGGAACTAGAACTCAGATCTGTTGGCTACCAGCACAGAAATGTTTAAATATATACCATTTTGGTATTTTAATAAAAAAAAAAATACAACCCTGGAACCTAAACTACAACACGTACAGAGTCACCAAAAAGCAATCAAGAAAAGACTCCAAAAGTGCAATCATTTTAATTAGCAAAATAAAGGGCAAAGGAACGATAAATTCTAAAATATGCAGTTCTGCTTACTAACACTGTAGTAATAACCGTCTCTATTGTGCATTTCCTAGAAATTGGAGCTGGCTTTCAATAAAGCTAAATAATTCATTTTGAAATAAACCCAAAAAGGGATACAAATTAGTGTCTGGGCTGTAATTTATGAGACTCCAGCCACTGGTTGCATTGTTTGGACCTTTCACACAGTGCACCCTTGCAGCTCTTTTGGAATTTGGTCCAAAGGGAAAAGCCATGTAACCACAATCTCTGTTTGACAGTCACCTATAGTATGACACTCAGCTTGTAAAACCTGCTTTTTAAAAGTAGCTATTTTAATGGAGTAGGTCTGACATCAGAAATGTCATTTGAACAGCTCAGTAAAAAATATCTAATGCTGCCACGGTGAGGAAGGACATTTTCAAAAGATAGTTTATCAAAAAAGAGGAAAAAAGCAAAATCATAAACAAGTAAATTAAAAGTAGATTTTAAAAGACTTTCAGATAGAGAGACAGCTGAGAATGTATCTTCAAGCAAAGAATAAGGCATATGTCTAATAAATGCACATTGATATTTTAGGGCCAATATTGCGAGGACAAGTGTTTGTTTCATGCAAATTTAATACCAAATGTTGTTCTTATTGCCCAGGTGACAGGACTGACTTGGATTGTACAGTCATGACCCTGTGTCCTAAAATTCAGAAAGTGAGAAACAAGCTGAATTGGAAGCAAGTGAGATACTAGTTATAACTATTCAAGTTCCCTTAGGACAAGAAAGTTATCTGAACACTATGCATTAGTCTTAATAAGCTAGGTTGTGCTGTGGTAACAAATACTTCCCTAAATCTCAATAGGGGGTTAACACAGAAAGGCTTATTTCTCAATCCCACAAGTCATGCAGTCTGCTTATATCTTATAGCTATGAAGCCTGGAACATGTAATTTCAAGGCTGCCATGGCAACAGAAGAGAAGCTAAAGGTAGCATGCATCAGCTTTTAAATGTTTTGTTGGCCACCTAAGCTGCCAGGGGACTGGGAAATGCGGGTAACATATGAACATTCAGTGAGGGGTAAAGGTCTCTGTCCCACTGTTTGACCCTTATCAGGCTCCATCAAATATACACTAGGAGAAGTTAAAGGTTATTCCTAATCATTCTCCCCAAGAGGTTTTCTTCAGCTCCCCATTAATTTTTAGACACAAACTAATAGCAACCTGAATGCTCGGAATTGATTGGACCCACAACAGAATACACAGGAGGCTCTTTATCTTCATTGGATTCTAAAGTCCTGCCTTTGATCTTTTTGTTGTTGTTGTTGCTAATAAGAACCTTCTTAACAGATTATCAGCATTTCTCAGCTTGCAGAAGGATTGGGCTCCAATACGGCTGGCTCTCTGTCAACTCCTTTGGTGCTCATTTCCCAGTCCAGGGGCACCCTGGTTAGACAGTTATGAGAAATGAGTGCACTATGTCTTAGGAAGGGTTTTGTTCTCTTTCCTTGCATGTTTTGCTTTGTAACACCTCTTCCTATTTCAGGACAGTGTTTTGATTACATTAATTTAATGGTTTTCTCTAGAGAGAATACCTAAACCATACAATTCTGCCTTCAGTCTTAGCCTCAATAAAGTGAAGTTGTTGGAGCCTTTGCCTTTCCCGCAAGAATGGGGGCAGGAATATTCTGGCCTTCAGATCTCGTTCTTTTTTGTTTAAACTTCGCTCAAAAAGTAATTTTTTTTTTTTTACTATGAAGAAATCCCCATATAATATTTTCCAATAGAGTTAGCCAAGAACATATCCAAAGTGGGAAGCATACATGTGTTACCATTTAGCACTAATATATCACTTAAACACACACGCAATTGCCAAGCGCTTTACCGAGTAGTGTGAACTAACACGTATGGCACCGGATGGGGTGTCTTGGGTTCCTTTCCAGCTCCCAAGCGCTTTCATGTTGTGACCTTGATTGAGTCACTCAAGATTTTTCTGTTGGTTTCCCACAGAGAGGTGAGAAATGAACAGAAATGGTATGTGTAAAATACATGTTCTTTGAGGAAAGGTAGGGTGGCACACGTGAATTTAATAGTGAGGCATATTTGGCTACGCATTTATGTGATGTATTGTCATTTATGGGAGACATGAACTCCATCCTAATGGCCTAAAGAAAATGGGATAAGCAGGTTTTAGCCTGGCTATTCTGCTAAGACACATGAACAAGAATGGTCTAAAATAGCTTCTTCCGTCATCTCCCGCCCCACTGTATCCTATTAAACTTTCTAGTCTCTGCTCATTTATTAAAAATTGATAGGTTTATTTAAGATCTGCTTAAACCCTCTGCCTATGTGCTTGCTGACTGAGCTGTAAAATGCTCTTATTTCATTTTTACAGCTGATTTAATTTTATTTATTTACTTTGGGAGTCCTCAAACTGTGATTCTCCTTATCTCCTCTGGTCTCCAATTGTAGTAATCTCTGGACTTGTTACATTAGAAATGCACAGTTGAGCAATACTTTCCAGAAAAGAAGAGTTTGGAGACCTGCTTCCTGGAAATATTAACAGACCCTTGGTGAGAAAAGACTTCTCCATTAAAATTGATTACTAAAACCAAGACCAGAAGATGCTTTTGGCAATGCTTCTCAGTGTGCTTGGTAATGTCGTTTTATTTTAAAGGACATTGATTAAATTTTTATGTGGTATTTGTACCCAATGATGCAGATTCAATACTATATTTTTAAATTCTCTTTACTTATTAGCTTAAGCCAGCCATTTCTTTTTTCTCTAACTCCTCGTCACATAACAGTTCTCAAAATCTCTAGGATAGGATTGACACTAAAATATTTGGTTGATTCATATGGTTTAGTCAAAGAATGTGACTAAAGAAAACAATGCTCAATTTACACTGGATACTTAAGTGACAAAACTGACCGAGTGAGATGGGAAAGATAAGATGGAACCATATGGTAGCAAATATTCCGTTCTATGGAGAGGAATTCAGAATTTATTAAGCAAAAGATGGAAATCCTTTAAAATTTTTCAGGCAGAGATGGTATATTATCTCATCTGCGCTTTAACAAAACAACCATGTCAGTATGAAGGATGTATTGGAAATAGTATAAAATAGTTAAGAAAACCAGTTAAAGGGACAATATTTTAAATGAAACCATAGCTAGTCCAGTGGCAGTGAGAATGCAGAGAAAGGGATAGACTAAGAAAAATTTCAAAGGTAAAATGAGCAGCTTGGGTGGACATGTTAGAGATGGAAAAATGAAAACGACAGAGACAAATAATTAATTTACGAATCTGTGTTGTGTGGGCGGCAAAACCAATACTTTCAGATACCCTTCCCCCCAATGCTTCTTTTTCACAACACACCTAGCCTGAATTTACCGGATAATTGGCATCCTGGTCTTTATCGTTTACTATGTAAACTTGGCCCTCAGTAACTGTATCTCTGATCAGCTAAGGCTGATCAGAAGAGACAGGGAAGCAGGAGATTTTTTAAACACAATTCCTTCCTTGACTCAATAGTTTCCAGACGGAGCAAGGGATGGGCACTGACGCACCAAAGACAAAGTTACTGAAAACACTCTCACCCTTTCTCTTCCTGGCATTCAGACTGGGCACTGGCATTCCGGTGGCCAAGACCTGGAGTGACTGAACACTTAGCACTTAAGACTGGAGTGACTCAGGATCACAGAGAGAGGCTTCCTAGGGCAGATTTATGGTTGCAACACAACATTCCAGAATGCCAAGCTTTAAAAACAAGCTTAGACATTTTTGTTGTTGTTATTTTTTCATTTAATTTTTTTAATTAGAGAAGATGTAGATTTACAGAAAAATCATGTAAAAATACAGCATTCCTATCTACCCCCCATTGCTGATACTTTGCACTGATGTGATACCTTTGTTACAATTTGTGGAATAATATCAAAATTTCACTATTAACTATAGCCCATAGTTTACATTAGGTGTATTTTTCCCATATACCATCCTATTATAAACACCTTGGATTACTGTCGCACATTTGTTACAATTCAGGAAAGAACATTCTTGTACTACGAATAATCCATCACCTAAAATAGGAGTCATTGTGCTATGCAGTCCTATGTTTTACCTTTTAAATGTTATTCTAGTAACATATACACCTTAAAATTTCCTCCTTTTTAACAGCATTCACATATACTATACAGTATTGTTAGTTACACTCACAATAATGTGCTACCATCACCACCACCCATTTCCAAAACGTTACAATTAACCTAAATAGAAACTCTGTACAAATTAAGAATCAACTCCTCATACTCTACCCCCAATCCATTCCCTGGTAACCTATATTCTAGGTTCTAACTCTTATGAGTTTGCTTATTATGATTAGCTAAGATCAGTAAGATCATACAATATTTGTCCTTTTGTGTCTGGCTTATTTCACTCGGCATAATGTCCACAAGGTTCATCCATGTTGTTGCATGTATCAGGACTTCACTCCTTTTTATGGCTGAATAATATCCCATTGTATGTATATATGAAATTTTGTTTATCCATTCATCGGTTGATGGACACTTCGGTTGCTTCCATCTTTTGGCAATTGTGAATAATGCTGCTATGAACATCAGTGTGCAAATATCTGTTTGAGTCCCTGCTTTCAATTTTTCTAAGTATATACCTAGTAGCAGGATTGTCAGGTCATAGGATAAGTCTATACTCAGCTTCCTGAGGAACTGCCAAATTATCTTCCACAGCGGCTACATCATTTTGCATTCCCACCAGCAATAACTGAGTGTTCCTATTTCTCCACATCATTTCCAACACTTGTAATTTTCTGTTTTTCTAATAGTGGCTACTCTAGTAGGTGTGAGATGATAACTCATTGTGGGTTTGATTTGGATTTCCCTAATAGCTAGTGATGTTGAGCATTTTTTCATGTGCTTTTTAGCCCTTTGTATTTCCTCTTTGGAAAAATATCTATTCAAGTGTTTTGCCCATTATTTAATTGGGCTGTTTGTCTTTTTATTGTTGAGTCGAAGGATTTCTTTATATATTCTGAATATTAAAAACTTATCAGATATGTGGTTTCCAAATATTTTCTCTTCTTGATTAGGTTATCTTCTAACTTTCATGGCAAAGTCCCTTGATACACAAAATTTTTTTAATTTTGAGGAGGTCCCATTTATCAATTTTCTCTTTCATTGCTCGTGCTTTGAGTGTAAAGTCTAAGAAACCACTGACCAACATAAAATCCTGAAGATGCTTCCCTACATTTTCTTCTAGAAGTTTTATAGCCCTGATTCTTATATTTAGGCCATTGATCCATTTGAAGTTAATTTTTGTATATAGAGTGAGATAGGGTTCTCTTTCATTCTTTTGCACATAGATAGCCAGTTGTCCCAGATCATTTGTTGAAGAGACTAGTCTTTCCCAATTGAGTGGACTTGGCAGCCTTGTCAAAAATCAATTGGCCATGATGTGAGGGTCTATTTCTGAACTCTCAATTCAATTCCATTTGTCAGTATATCTATCTTTATGCCAATACCATGCTTTTTTGACCACTGTAGCTTTGTAATAAGCCTTAAAGTCAGGAAGTATGAGCCTTACAACGTTGTTGTTCTTATTCAAGATGTATTTGGCTATTTGGGGCCCCTTACCATCCCTGATAAATTTGATAATTGATTTTCCCATTTCTGCAAAGCAGGCCATTGTAATTTTGATTGAGATAGAATTGAATCTGTAAATCATGTGGGGTAGAATTGACATCTTAATATATAGTCTTCCAATCCATTAACACGGAATGTCCTTCCATTTAATTAGGTCTTCTTTTATTTCATTTACCAATGTTTTATAGTTTTTTGTACACAAATCTTTTGCATCCTTGGTTAAATTTATTCCTATCTATTTGATTATTTTAGTTGCTATTGTAAACGGAGTTTTTTCTTTATTTCCTCCTCAGATTGCTCATTACTAGAGCATAGAAACACTACTCATTTTTGCATATTGATCTTGTACCCCACCCACTTTGCTCTAGATTTTTTAAGGCTTTCTATATACAGGATCTTGTTACCTCCAAATAGTTAAAGTTTTACTTCTTCCTTTCCAATTTGGATGCTTTTCATTTCTTTTTCTTGCCAAACTTCTCTGGTAGAACTTCCAGTACAATGAGGAATAACAGGGGTAATACTGGGCATTCTTGTCTTGTCTTTCACCATTGACTATGATGTTAGCTATGAGGTTTTCATATATGCCTTTTATCATGTTGAGGAAGTTTCCTTCTATTTCTAGTTTTCTAGCAAGAAAGGATGTCGAATTTTGTCAAATTTTGTTAACATGGTGTATTACATTAATTGCTTTTCTTATAATGAACCACTCTTGCATACCTGGGATAAAACCCACTTGATCATGTTGTATAATTCTTTTAATGTGCCACTGGATTTAATTCTTAAATATTTTATTAAGATTTTTACATCTATATCATAAAAGAAATTGCTCTGTAATTCTCTTTTTATTGTAGTGTTTTTATCTGGCTTTAGTATTAGGGTGATGTTGGCTTTGTAGAAGAAGTTTGGGAGTGTTCCCAATTCTTCAGGTTTTTGGAAGAGTTTGAACAGTATAGGTATTAATTCTTTTTGGAATGATTGGTAGAATTCACCTGTGAAGCCATATGGTCCAGAGCTTTTATTTTTTGGGAGATTTTTAATGACTGATTCAATCTCTTTACTTATAATTCATTTATTGACATCTTTTATTTCTTCTAGAGTCAGTGTAGGTTGTTTGTGTTGGGTTCACTCCATTAGAAAGATGCATCTATTTTGACATTAAAGACCAGAATCAGTAAAGCCTAAATTTTAGGAACAGTCTGAACAGTAACAAGAACAACTATGAGACTTATAAACAAGTGGTGGGAGAGGGAATTCTTTATTTTTCCTATCGATTATGTCACAACAGGAGCAATATGAAATATAATTTTAGACTAGCAATGTATAAAAATACTTTTTAAACAATACTTTTGATAGGTACATTAGCACTTAAAAATTAAACAGCTATGTAGTTTTAGGAAGTTGTCCATTTCCTCTAAGTTGTTTAGCTTGTTGGTATACAGTTGCTCATAGTATACTCTTAGGATTCTTTTAATTTCTGTGGGGTCAGTAGTAATGTCCTCTCTCTCATTTATGATTTTATTTATTTGAATCTTCTTTCTTTTTCTTTGTCAGTCTAGTTAAGGATTTGTCAATTTTATTGATCTTTTCAAAGAACCAACTTTTGGTTTTGTTGATTCTCTCTATTGCTTTTTTATTCTCAAATTCATTTATTCCTGTTCTAGTCTTTGTATTTCTTTCCGTTCACTTGCTTTGGAATTAATTTGCTGTTCTTCTCCTAGTTCCTCCAGGTGTGCATTAGGCCTTTTAGCTCTTTCTTCTTTTTTAATGTAAGCATTTAGGGCTGTAAATTTCCCTGTCATCTCTGCCTTTGCTGTATCCCATAAGTTTTGATATACTGTGTTCTCATTTTAATTTGTCTCAAGATATTTACTGATATCTCTTGCAATTTCTTCTTTGACCCACTGATTGTTTAAGAGAGTGTTATTTAACTTCCATATATTTGTGGATTTTCCAGTTCTCTGCCTGTTATTGATTTCCAGCTTCATTTCATTACAGTCAGAGAAGATGCTTTTTATAATTTCAATCTTTTTAAATTTATTGAGACTTGTTTTGTGACCCAACATATAGTCTATCCTGAAGAATGATCCATGTGGCACTTGAGAAGAATGTATATGCTACTACTGTTTGGGGATGCAACATACTGTATATGTCTGTTAGGTCTGGTTCATTTATTATATTATTCAAGCTCTCTGTTTCCTTATTGATCTCTGTCTAGATGCTCTATTGATGAGAGTGGAGTATGGAAGTCTCCAAATATTTTTGTAGAGGTGTCTATTTCTCCCTTCAGTTTTGCCAGTGTTTGCCTCATGTATTTGGGGCATTATAGTCACATGAATATTTATGATTGTTATTTCCTCTTGGTGGATTGCCCCTTTTATTAATATATAGTGTCCTTCTTTATCTCATAACAGCTTTTGACTTAAACTCTATTTTGTCTGATATTAGTATAGATCCCCCAGCTCTTTATTATTATTATTTGCATGGAATATCTTTTTTCATTCTCTCACTTTCAACCTATTTATGTCTTTGGGTCTAAGGTGAGTCTCTTATAAACAACATATGGTTGAATCATGCTTTTTTAACCATTCTGAAAATCTGTCTTTTGACTGGGGAGTTTAATCCATTAAAATTCATTGTTATTACTGTAAAGTCAGTAATACGTCATTTTTTTCTCTTTTTCTTTATTGCAAGTTCTTTTTCTGTATAGTTGAACTTCTGTGATGCATCTGACTGATCCGTTTCTCATTTCTGTTTCTGTATATTTTTAAAATATTTTTTGGTAACTCTGGGGTTTATATTATACAACCTACATCTATTAACTATTCATTTGAAAAGATACCAATTTAGCTTCAATAGCATACACACTCTCTGCTCCTACATCCCTCTGTTTCCCCCTCTTTGTGTTCTTATTGTCCCACTTTACCATCTTATATTTTTAATGTCCATTATCTGGAAATATGCCTTTTTCTTGTTCATTTGTATTCTGACTCATAGGAATTAAAGAATACTGTTGTATATTGAGGATAGAGTACTATTGGGTTTTGCATTTGCCCTTTTAGTTACCCTTACTGATAACCTTCATCTCATCACACTACTCCAAGCCACTTTCTCCTGTCTTTCCCTTTCAACCTGAAGAATACCCTTTAATAATTCTTGGAGAGCAGGTCTTTTGTTGATGAACTCTCTGTTTCTGTTAATCTGAGAATATTTTCAACTCTCCCTCATTTTTTTTGAAAATTATTGCAGTTTTATTTTATATTTCAAAATTAACTGTTTACTGTGTTTGATACATAAAATTCAAATCATGTATGTGAATATAAAGATGAACACATGGGGCTTTAAACACTGACAAAATAAAATAATAAATATTTTAAAACCAAGTTTCCTATTTTTATAACATACCTGAAAAACTAAATTCATAAAACGTACATAGAAAAATATAATAATGATTTTAGTATTTTCTTTTTTCAGAATAACTGAAGGTAAGTTATTTAAGTTATTGGCTGTACACAACACTTAAAAAAAGAACATATACACTGCAGCAAATAGATTTATATTAATTATAACATTTTCTTTCAATTTGTAGTTTATTCACTGTGACTCATTACTTAAGGAACTCTTCAGGTTAGAATCACAACCACATTTTGAACATTTGGTCAAAGCAGCATGAAAATGCAAGATCCTGACACAATGAGTAGCTATAAAAAAACCTACAAAGTAGTATACTTCAGATAAAGACTATTTTAATGAGGCTCCACAGCAACCTTACAAGTAAGTGGTACCTGACTTTTATTAAAGAAAAGTCTTTACTGCTGAGGGCACTGTGCCTCTGGAGTTGATCTGGAGGATATATATAGAATAGGGTGTGATTTCTTAAAAGTTTCCTTTTCCAATTTGCTTGCAGTTTCCCTCCCTTCTTTAACTTCTGTTTGAAACCTTGACTCAGCAGCTAACCTGGAAGAGTTAGATTGTTTCCACTTCTTTCACTTAAGACTTCAAAGTCAGCTGGAACTCCTATGAGTTTCACACATCTCTTTTCCTTTGTTGGTTGCATATTCATTGATAGATTTTTGTTGGGCAAGAGACTGACTACTTGTGTGTTTACAGAAGTTGTCTTTTCTAAATGCAAGTTGTTATCTTCTAAATTGTTAGAACATGATTGTGCCTCCTCTTTTGGAGTTGGCAATCTATAAACTTCTTCCCTGAGAGCGTTGCTGTCACCTATAACTTTGGGGTGATTATATCCACAGGCAGTACCTCACACCTCTTTCTGAGTACAGGCACTTCAATTTTCTCTGAAAATAAAAACCATTTAAAAAAATCCATTCAATGAATCAAAAGAAAGACACAATCAATATAAAGAGGAAAAAAATATGGAACACTTCATGAATTTACGTCTCATCCTTGCACAAGGGCCATGCTAACCTTCTCTGTATTGTTCCAATTTTAGTGTATGTGCTGCCAAAGCGATCACTCTCTCTCATTTTTGAAGGACAGTTTTGTCAGACAAAGAATTTTTGGCTGGCAGTTTTTCTCTTTCAATACTTTAAATATATCATACCACTGTCTTCTTGCCTCCATGGTTTCTGATGAGAAATTAGCACTTAGTCTTGTTGAGGATCTCTCATTTATGATAAATCATTTTTCTTTTGCTGATTTCAGAATTTTCTCTTCATCTTTGGCATTTGGCATTCTGATTAGTATGTGTTCAAGAGTAGGTCTATTAGGATTTATTCTGTTTGGAGTACACTGCACTTCTTGGACATGTATATTTATGTCTTTCATAAGAGTTGGAAAATTTTCAGCAATTACTTCCTCAAATATCCTTTATGCCCCATTTTCCTACTTCTCTCTTTCTGGGACACCCACGACACAGATGTCTGTGTGCTTTGTGCTGTCCCTGAAGCACTGCTTAATTTTTTCTTTTCTCTATCTATTCATCTGGCTGTATGATTTCTATTGTCCTTTCTTCTAGTTCACTGATTCTTTCTTCTGCCTATTCAAATCTGCTGTTGTATGCCTCTAGTGTACTTTTAATCTCTACTACTGTGCCTTTCATTCCTTTAATTTCTGTTGTTTCTTTTCATACCTTCCAATTCTTATGTTCACACATTATCTTCTTAATATACTTTAGTTCTTTTTCCATATTTTCCTTCCTCTCTTTAAATTGATTTAGGAAATTCGTTTGAACTTCTTAGATTAGTTATTCCAAATTCTGTGTCTCTTCTGAGGTTTTAATTTGTTTCCTAGACTGAGCATATTTTCCTGTTTCTTAGCATGGCATGTAATTTTTTGCTTATGTCTAGGCATCTGATTATCTTGATGAGTTAACTCTGAAGGTCAGTTTCTTCCTCTTGTCTAGGGTTTTATTGTTTATTGGCTTTGTGTTAAGGCTCTTGTTTAATGCTTGGTCCAACTTATTCCACATTTTTGGAATAGCCCATGTTTAACTGTTCAGATTTTCTCAGCCTTTGCCTGTCTGATTCTTCCCCTGGATATGTGGTACAAATTTTGATTGCAATTTCTGTGCAATTATTTCACCTCCAGGAGAAAGCTTCCTTTCCTCTGTTCCTTCTCCAGGAATCTTGATCTGTTCTGTTTGTTTCTTGAAGAATTTTTCCCCCAGCTCCTGTGATTGGTTTCAATTCCCTTTCTTACTCAATGCCCCCTTTTTCTTATACTTTTCAGTTCTGAGACCCATTCTGTCTTACAGCAGTTCAGTTTAACACACCTTTTTTGTGTGTGTGAGGCTTTTCTGCTTCCAGTTTCTTCCCCATTAGGGTATCCTCCCTGGGGAGCCAGATGGGGTCAATCCAGAAAGGTTGGTAGCTCCAGAAAAGTCCATTTTGTGTTTAGGTGGTCCAGCCAACAGTAACTGGTTGAGTGAGCCCATCATTTGCCAATAGTTCTGCTGCAATTCCCCACCCCCATCCCCCAGAGGCTCTTTTGTATGTGGCACAACTTTAGAGGCTTATGTTCTGCCCTGTGTCTCTGGGGACTCAGTTCCCTGTTCTTGGAAATGAGTGGTGTTCTAACTTGCTGCAGTGAGCGGCTCTATACTCTATATCTGCAATGTGAGGGACTCGGGCCTCTGCACAACTCCCAAGCTGTGCAGGATCAAGTGAGAGAGAAGGGAACAAACTGGTAGGTCCAGAACAGAAATCTCCTACCTGATATTTTTCTTTTTCTTTGATTCAGCATTTGTGGAGTCTTTCTCCAGTCTCTACCATCCTCCAGAGTTCTGAGTAAGTGGTATTTGTTCTTTTATTTACTGATTTCTTGGGGAGGCTTTTTTAGGCAAGGTCTTAAGTTGCCATGTTGATGATGTCCTAAGCTTAGGCATTTTATTGATCACTATTTGAACCTATATATCATTAAATTAGCTTGGTATGATATTAACAAATACTAAGACTTTACAATTTACCTTCAGCTACATGAGCTGTCTGAGAAATCTCCCTGGGCTCTTGCTCAGGTGACCTATTTACCCAGAGCCAGTTATCAAAAAAATGGATCATGTTACTTCATTAAAGTCACAGACATAATGATGGTTCTTATAAATGTATAGAAAGACTTAGTAACTATGCTCTGAATATTCTTTCTCAGGCATTTGGCTAGGGACAAAAGGAAGAAAGGAAGGAAGGTAGGAAAGGAGGAAGGAAGGAAGAGGTGGGCGAGGAACTTTGTCCTCCAGTATTGCTATTGAAACCAAGTGTGAAAACAGATACATATTGACAATTTCATTCCACTATCTCCCCATTAAACAACCACTGAGGAACATGCATGATACTGGATATATCGAAAGCAGAACATATTCTTAAAGAGCTAAATTACTGTTCAGGGCAATATGGGCTAATTGTCAATATTATTACAGGAAGAGAGTGTTGAAGTCCTGAGCATTTGAATAAGGAATCATTAAAGAGCTGGAACCTGGATGTGGCCTTCAAGGAAAGGTAGTTCTTGGGTAAGCAGAGAAGAAGAGGAAGAGTTCCAGAAGTGAGAAGCATGAACACAAGCAGGAAAGCATTTGTGTTGATGAGGCAGAACCCTTAACTCAAACTGGCTGAAGACAAGGCATTTATTGGCTCATGTCACTGAAAAGTACAGGAGTCCTGATGAATAATATTCATCGTACGTATATACCACATTTTGTTTATCCATTCATCGGTTGATGGACACTTGTGTTGCTTCCATCTTTTGGCAATTGTGAATAATGCTGCTATGAACATGAGTGTGCAGATGTCTCTTCATGACCCTGCTTTTAATACTTTGGGGTATATACCTAGCAATGAGATTGTTGGGTCATATGGTAATTCTATACTTAATTTTCTGAGGACCCTTAAACTGTCTTCCACAGCAACAGCACCATTTTACATTGCCACCAGCAATGAATGAATGTTCCCATTTCTCTGCAACTTCTCCAACACTTGTTATTTTCTCTCTTTTTTTTTTTTAATAGGAGCCATGCTAGTGGGTGTGAAATGCTTTCTCATTGTAGTTTTGGAATGAAGTCCTGAAGCATGCGACAACATAGATGAACCAAAAGGACAAATATTGTATGATCTCACTGATATGAACTAATTATAATATGTAAACTCATAGACATAAAATATAGACTATAGGGTACCAGGATATATAATGAGGCTTAAGAATGGGGAGCAGTGGCCTAATATGTGTAGAATGTTTAACTAGACTGAACTTAAAAGCTTGGAAATGGAAAGAGGTGATGGTAGCATGTTATTGTGAGAATAATTAACAGTGATGAATGGGGTGTGAATATGGTGGAAAGAGGAAGTTTAGAGTCAAGTATGTCACCAGAAGGAAAGCTGAAGGTTAAAACATGGGAATGTATAAAACAATGAATCTTGTGGTGGAAAATGTCCATGATTAACTATACAAATATTAAAAAGATCTTTCATGAACTGGAAGGAGTTAATAATAGAGGGGTATATGGGAAAAAAATGTACCCACTGCAAACTATGGACTATAGTTAACAGTAATATATTAATACTCCTTCATTAACAGTAATAAATGTATTACACCAATGGGTCAACAATAGGGGGGATAAGGGATATGGGAGGATTTGGGTTTCCTTTTCTATCTTTATTTCTTTTATGGAGTAATGAAAATGTTCTAAAATCGATTATGGGGCTGTATGCACAACTATATGATGATACTGTGAGCCATTGATAGTATACTTCATGTGGTTTGTATGGTGTGTGAATATATCTCAATAAAATAGCATAAAAAAAAAAAAGTACAGGGGTTCCTTTTCAGGGACTTAAATGCTACCACCAGAACTCTGTCCCTCTCCATTTCTTGGCTCAATTTCCTCTGTGGCAACCTTATTCTCAAAAAGACTCTCAACACGTGGCGAAATGGCAACAGCAGACCTCCAAGTTTACTTCCTCTCCTCTCAGCTGCGCCAGGGAAGTAGTGGAAAATATAATTTCTTTCCAGTTGATTCATCAAAAGCCTCAGGATTGTCTCTGGCTGGACCATCGTGGATTACCTGCCTATCCCTGAACCAATCACTGTGATCAAGAGGATAGAATACATCCATCAGTCAAGCCTGGGTTACATGCCCCCTTGCCCAGAGAGAGGGACCAACCATAACCGACTGTTGTTAGACGATACTGAAAAGGTAAAACAGGAGATGTCCACTACAGGTGTAATGTACCTGAATATTATCTAAACCGATTCGAGTGGAACAGAAAATATCTTTTTGGTGATATGACGATATACTGGGGTAAGATTGGTAAGATAAGGGACACAGATTTTTGCTGCAAAATATGGGAAATTATTGGAGATATTTGAACAGGGCAGTGGTGTTTGGAATCAGTGACACTCTAATTTCAAATATCCAACTAGAAATATTCCTTCATGGAGAAAGTTGTTTGCTAAATGTTTTCGGTTATGCATTTATGGGAGACTCATATATTCTATCAAAATAACTCATATACAAACAAATTTTCTAAATATCTATGAAATTATATGAAAGCAAAAAAAAAACCTGATAAATTAATTTTAATGGACAAAATTTACACATTACTTGACATGATTCTAAGGTGAGATTAAGCAAATAAAAGCCTTACATTTCCTTTATTCAATAATTGAGTTACTCCTTCAATGCTCAAGGCATTTAAATGTTCATGACTTGTATCCAAAGAGAAATAGGGATTTGGGCCCTTAAATCTGAATAATATTACTGTAGAATAACAAAAACACTAATATGTACCTTCTTCTTTGACTCCTAATCCATATCAAACTGTGCTAGGCAGTATGCACATTCTGCAAGGTGAATATTATTGTCCCATTTTACAGAGGAGTTAACTGAGATTCAAAGAATTTAAAGAAAATGTCCCCAAGAAATACCACTAGTAAGCAGCAGAGGTAGGATTCAAACTCTGTCCAACTTCAGGTCTGTGTTCTTTCCATTATATTGGGCTGCCTGTACACACCTGAATTTGCTAATGATATTGTTTCCAAACTCACTAACTAGTGCCCCAATTTAAAAAAAAAAAATAGTTCATTGTTGATGTCAGAAATCAGTCTCTGGCTGCCAAAAGCAATAGTTGCTCTCCATTTTGGGAACTTAAAATTATACACACACAAAACAAGTTTCCCACTTACACTATGTATAGTTCCAATTTTTGTAAATTAAGTGTAATATTAGTTTCCCCCAAAACTTTCAGTATTTAAAAGAATATTAGAGATCTGAGAACAGAAACATGAATGGATATTTGCACACTGGTGTCTATGGAGGCGGTATTCATGATTTGCAATGGGTGGAGGTGGCCTAAGGGTACATCAACTGAGAAACAGAATGGAGAACTGTGGTGTGTGCATGCAATGGAATACTGAGCAACTACGAGAAGGAGTGAAGCTGTGAGACACTCAATGAGGTGAATGGATCCTGTAGACAGCATTTTGAGTAAAGTATGCCAGAAACAAAGGCAAACACTACAATGTGGAAACTCAGAATTGAATTTTAGAGAACAGCCTATCAGGGGAACGAATATTGTAATGGTCCCTAGATTGTAAGCTCTTACAGCAGTCAAATCTATTCCTGAATTGTAATGGCTGTCTCCAAACTCTGAGATGCTGATCCCTTTGTGTATAACCTGATTGGTCTCTGGAACACTGGGTATCTGAGTAACACGTGAAACTCGGAACTAGAGCTTGGCAGATATGAATGTCAGTATTAGAACACATAGCCACTGTAAAAAAAAAAAAAAAAAAAAGCTGAAAAAGAGCTCAGACTTCAATTAGTGATATGGAGATCTGGTTAATACTAGGGCAAATCGGGCCAAAGAGTAAAGGTTGAAACTGACTATGTGTTAAAACTTCAACTTCCATGTGAGACCAAAGGAAGAGATGTTTACTTGGTGCAGGATCTATATTTTCTAAACAATAGAACTTCTACAGTCTGTTTGTTTAAACATCATAATTACATGGAACTTTGAATAGGAAATGAGATCTGGTAGGTTTGTATAGGTTAGTGTGAAATAGCAACACATCCCAAAGTAATTTGGGCAGAGAATAAAAATATATATGCAGGGACCCCTGAGGAGCTGGGGGAAATGTGGAAGTGTTGGACTTCCTCACCTGGATTGTTGCTAATATTCTAACAAACATTGAGGACTTTCGGCTTGGTATACCAAGCCCTCTGTCTTAGGGCTTGCTCTTATGAAGCTTGTTACTACAAAGGAGAGGCTAAACCTGCTTACAGTTGTGCCTAAGAGTCTCCCCCGAGTACCTCCTTGTTGCTCAGATGTGGCCCTCTCTCTCTCTAGCTAAGCCAACTCGGCAGGTGAACTCACTGCCCTCCCCTCTACATGGGATCTGACTCCCAGGGGCATAAGTCTCCTTGGCAATGCAGGATATGACTCCCAGGGATGAATCTGGACCCACCATCATGGGATTGAGAACATCTTCTTGACCAAAAGGGGGAAGTGAAATGAAATGAAATAAAGTTTCCCTGGCTGAGAGATTTCAAATGGAGTAGAGAGGTTACTCTGGTGGACACTCTTATGCACTATATAGATAACTCTTTTTAGGTTTTAATGTAGTGGAATAGCTAGAAGTAAATACTAGAAACTATCAAACTCCAACCCAGTAGCCTTGACCCTTGAAGATGACTGTATAATGATGTAGCTTATAAGGGGTGACAGTGTGATTGTGAAAACCTTGTGGATCACACTCCCTTTATCCAGTGTATGGATGGATGAGTAGAAAGATGGGGACAAAAACTAAATGAAAACTAGGGTGGGATGGGGGGGATGATTTGGGTATTCTTTTTTACTTTTATTTTTTATTCTTACTCTGATTCTTTCTGGTGTAAGGAAGAAGTTCAAAAATAGACTGGGGTGATGAATGCATAATTTTATGATGGTACTGTAAACAGTTGATTGTACACCATGGATGACTGTACAGTATATGAATACATCTCAATAAAACTGAATTTAAAAAAAAACTACCAAATATTTCTGTGAGAAATTAAAGACCTAAATAAACAGAGAGATTTACCATGTTAAAAAAAATAGATTGGGGTGATGAATGGAGAACTATATGATGGTACTATGAACAGCTGATTGTACACCATGGATGATTGTACGGTATGTGAATATATCTCAATAAAACTGAATTTATTTAAAAAAAGAATATTGGAATAGGTTGCTTTGATAAATTAATAGTTTCTTAATGTGACTACTTTCCATACTATTTACTGTTAATCTCAGATATCAATATAGCTAAGTATTGCTAATCTCTGACCACCATATATCCTAAATCAAAACAGTGTGATCCACGTGTGGCTCCAGAAAAGAATAAACAGCCAAAATGTTAGTGATGTTATGTGAACCCTAATGTTGTTTTAAACTTTAAGCCATCCTCGACATGAAAGATGAGAGCTGGCTTACAGCTGAGAATATAGCTAAGGTACATCTGGTCACCTGGGGTGATTTTTTTTTTTTTTCTAAATCCATTCATCCATATCAGCAACTTCCCAATCAATGTTTCTGAGTTCTGATGTGGTTGAATGCATTTGAACTCTGCTACCCTTGAGGTAGTCAGCCTCTGACCAACTCTGAATAATGTATATGGATAGAACCCCATAAAATAAACACACTTCAAGTTGTTTGCCCAGTAATGGATATCTGTCCTACCCCCCATCCTTCCCTAATGCCAGCACAAGGGAAGAGCAAAACAAATTCCGTTTCAGTTCCAAAGCTTGGTCTGATGCACTCTGACTACCCTTCCAAACTTTAGGGAGCAACTACACCATAGAGATCTTCCCAAGTAGCTTTTGAGTGGGCCGTTATTTGACTAATGCAGAAATATTTCAATCTACACAGAAAACACAATGGCTACAGTGGCCAGATGAGAAGAGGAAAGGGGTACCGTACACACTCTGGAAACCAGCAGCTAGAACCAATAGCTGAAAGAAAGGAACGATGGCCTCCCTTTGCCGCATTCCCCATCAGAAAATTATGCCCTTTAAATTTGACAATGTACTGCACATCAAAAGCCTGATATTTTCACATGCCACTGTCCCAGTAGTTTCCCTTAAATGAACCAGTAAAAATTGTGCATCGAGATTTAGCTACAAGGATGTTCACTGCAACATTATTTCATTAATGAAAAACTGAAAATGACCTAGCTATTCAAAAGAGGTATATTTGTTTTCTATTGTGGTTGTGAAAAATTACTACAAACATAATGGCTTAAAACAACATAAACGTACCACATCACAGTTCTGTAGGTCAGAGGTTCAGTGGACTTGGCTTATTTCTCTGCTTTGAGTCTCACCATTCTAAAATCAAGGTAATGTCAGAGCTTTATTTCCTTGTGGGAGTTCTAGGGGAGAATAGGTCTCTTCTTCGCAGTTGTAGGACTGAGGTTCCCATTTTCTTCCTGGCTCTCTGCTAAGGGCTGTTGAGCTCCTAGAAACTGCTCACATTCCTTGGCTCACGACCCTCATCTTCCACCTTCAAAGCCAGCAACATAGGGGACATTCCTTCTCACGTTGCATCTTTCTGACCTGTGCTTCAGCTTCCCTCTCCTGTGATTAAATTTCCATGTGATTACATTGAGCCCACTGAATAATCCAAAATAAGCTCCTTTTTGTAAGGCTGATAACCCTAATTCTATCTGCAAAGTTCCTTTTGCCTCATAATTTAACATATTCACGGATTCCATGGATTAGGGTATGGAGACATTTAGGAGGCATTGTTCTTCCTACCACAATAGGATATCAGTTAAGTAAAGTATGGAACATACGTGGACTAAAATGGAATATAAATGAAAGTGATGATCATGAAAAATATGTAATGGCATGGAAAAATGCAAAGGGAAATGTCACATTGAAAAATTTTAAAATAAAAAAACAGGCTACTCAGTATGGATGTTTTGATGCCATTTTTAATAGATTAAAAAATCTATAGTTTGATATGTCTATGTATCTATGTCTATCTCTACATTAATTCAATATCAGTTTATTTATATAGTTGAAAATATATACCAAAAAATGTGGAGTGATTCTCTTTGAGGTTGGGGATTACTGGTAAATTTTAAAAAATTAATCTATATTTTAAAATTTTCCTAAAATGAACAAGGATATCAACACACACACACACACAAATAAAATTCAAAACTTAAAACACTTCTCTTACAAGGTAAATGCAGTAGGTAACCTCTGGCTGACAACCCAAAGCATCAAAAACTGTTTATCCTAGTTACAGTGATATCCTCATTCCTGTGGAACTGAACTCGATTTCCATATGACTACCCCAATCTCAGCCAGCTGCCCTAATTCTAAGAAATCCAATATCTTTAGCCCAGTGGCCCAGTAGCTATTAAGGCAAGTTGTAAGAGAAGAATCTTGCTGACTGTCCACTGCTGCAGTTGTATATTATTGTTTAATGTCACCTTCGAGAAATATTCTGACATGGTGCAGTCTGAGACATCCACATGTCAATATTGGTTTGGTTTAAATTTCAGATAGCTAAAAATAAGTCTTTCTCCTCCTTTTGGTTTTGAAGCATAAGCAGCTCTAGCTTTTGATGTAAAAAGCTTATAAACGAAACAATTTGCTGTCCCCGCTCGAAAACAGCTAATGCAACTTCAGAAAGAAGAGTCTGTCTTTAACAGTTTACTCTACTTTCTAACTGTGGTTTCCGTAAGAACATACTGTATACAAACTTTGTTCCTAAGTTATTTCTGTTGGTGCCAAATTGACTTCAATTCACAAAAATCATGTGGTGCATTCCCATGATGTAACTTGGATGGTTTGTTCTAAAGAAAACAGAATTGTGTGTGTGCGTGTGTGTGTGTGTGTATAGGTTTTATTCCCCCCTTCTTCTTCAATATCCATTTCTGTTTATGGAAGATTCACCTTCACCCTGGAGAACATAATTCACCAAAATTCTTAGAGGATCTCACAAAGACTTGGAGCCCTACCCAAGACTAGGCTTCAGATTATGTCTGATCAGTAGCAGATTGGTGGGGGCATCTTACTGCATTAAGCTTAAAAAAAGTGCAGGCTCTGCTACCAAAATCCTGGGGTACCAAAACCCTTGTGTCCCAATCTTGTCTCTGACCTTTACTACTTATATGACAGTGGGCTAATTACTTAATCACTATGAGCCTCAATTTGTAAAATGAAGTTAATAATATCTACAACCTTGGACTACTGCTAGGTTAAAATGAATTAAACATATAAAGCACTTGGAACACTGTCTGATATATGCCAGTAATAGCAGATGTAAAGGAGACAGCAATACCATTTAGGATATTATCCAAGATTTTTTAAAAAAAGAAGAAAGCTTCTTTAAAAGAATCACGACCATTTACAAAAAGTACAAGTTAAAATTCTGCTTACTAGCCAGGCACCGACCTGCCTTAGGGCCTTTCAACTAGCTTTCCCCTTGACCAGGTACTGCTTTATTGAAATATTTGTATTGTCCTTCTCACTTTCTTTAGGCCTTTGCAACAATTAAAAATTAAGCCATCACTCCCAACCTTGCACTCCCCGTCTCCTTTTAATGTTTATTTCTTCTACTGAACAGTTAACGTTCTATATAATTTATTTATTGTGCTTACTGTTATTATTAATTCCAGGAGGGCAGAGATTTTTGTATGCTTGTTGGTGATACATCCTCAGCACCTCCAATACCGCTTGACCCATATTCAGTGCTCTATAAATATATGTTCAGTGAATGAATGGCCACCTACCTTCAAAAGTAAAGGCTTCGTCTGAAAAGGTGGGGGTGAATGTTGCAAAGCTTCAAATGAGAGCTCCCTAAGGAACCTGTTGAAAATCCCAAAAGGGAGCCCCAGATCTAATGTGTGTCTCCCCTGAGAGGTCCCCAGTGGAAATTCTAAAGAGAGCAAGAGGAGCAGAGGAGCGGGCAGCAGATTGGGAGACAAGCTCCAGTCCCACCGCTGCCCCGAACGGTCAAGTCGATTCAGGTTTCTACGAATCCAAATCAAAAACCGGGTGGTTGGTCAAGGCATTTCCCAATGTAGAACATCTATGTGGAATGGGGATATAACTAATTGGACCAACATTTATTTAATGCTATATGCTCAGGCTGTTTCCGTTGGCCTATCAAAGCTTCTGACACAGTCTAGCAGGAGTCAGCAAGGAAAATTTCCCTTTCCATTTTGCACGTGACTAGTAGAACATCCCTGCACCTTACATAGGAAGACTGACCCAAGAATCTCAAGAAATGTTTTATATAAGATCTCCCAGGAAACCCATAACAGAGCTTTCCCAGTTAAGTCCAGTGACTGACAAATTTAGAAATAAAATGTCTGTTGCATCTCTGTTTAGTAACTTTCAGATAAATTTTTCTGTTTGGGAAAAAAAAAAAGTGTTTTGGCCTCTTTTCCTTTCCATACCAGTAGTAAAGTATTGGTTTACAAGCAATAATGGCAGAAAGGAGCCTGATGACCCTTGCCATATAAAAATTACCCACATCTTTTGGTCAGAGAGTGATGTTCACACAGCCTCCCAGCCAGCTTTCAGAGCAGCGGCTGATACGGCAATATTAGCCTCTCTTCTTCCTGCCTGGATTTTCTGGGTTGTACAGGGAAGATCCACAGGAAAGCTAGATCTTATCTTCTCATCTGCCCCTTGAGATATAGGTAAGATTTGACTTGAATCCACAATTCAGAAGCTTACAACAATATTCCTGTAAATTAATGAGTTGGGCATGCTTTTGTCTACTACTTGTATTACTTAGGGTCTGGTCTAAGCTGCTATAATAAAAAGACTCAAAACAGCAGTGACTTAAACAAGATAGAAGTTTGTTCTCTCTCAAGAAATCGTCCAGGGGTTATCAGTCAAATGAAGGTAAAGCCATTCTACCATTTTCAATGCATAGCTTTCATGCCTGAGGTGACTGGTTTAGTTCCTGCCATCACGTCCACATCCCAGACAGTAGGAAGAGGGAAATCATATGCAAAGCTCATATCCATGCCTTGTAATTGCACAGCTCAGAAGTGGCACTTATTATTTCTGTTCACATTCCATTGCCTAGAACTTGCACCATATTGCACAACTAGCTGCAAAAGGAGCTTGGAACTGAAGTTGTAACTTGAGCTGCCGTGGGTTCAGCAACAAAAAGGAGATTATCTCAGCAAAGAAAGGAGATAATGGAGGCTGGAGGACAACCAGCAGCTTCTCCTATCTCTCCAGCCACTTAGGTCTCCATTCACCTCCTTCTTCCCACAAATGGAACATACTTGCCTCATCCCTGAGGGATTCAACCCAAAGTCCTATCTAGTTAGTACACCTAGCTCCAAGTCTGGGCTTTCCAGGGAGAAGCAGTCTTTTCCATCAAATGTAGATGCAGCTCCTCATGGTCTGGTAGAAGTTACCTGTCCCTTCCAAACACACACACACACACACACACTGTATACAACGGCAGAGTAGAAATAAGCAAAAAGCAATTTAAAACTCCCATTAGGGAAAGGGAAATGGAAAACACAGCCATCACTTGTCCCATAGCAATTAGCAAAGTCCCCCTCCCCTGACTGAATAAATTTTCTAGGTTTGATCCTGCAGGATTTCTTCTTTCTCCATTTTGTGATAGCAGCTCATGCTGTTTTCTACCTAACCTAGAATTTGAAGAGCATGCCCTACACGGGAGCTGTTTAGCTTTCATAACTCACTTCCTGCTTGGGGCATATTTGGGGGCTTGGAGCTGTTCTGGAATGGAAGCATCACAGGCTTTTACAGACCAGACTTACAGTTTCTTTGGCAATTAAATTCCACCCCAAAAAAGAAATAATTTTAGGCTTTTAGCTATTTGATTCCAGTTGATTTCATGTATATGTAAGTATAGCCAAAGATCTCATCTGTGAATAGAGCTTTTAAAAAAACCTGATTTTTTATTTACTGGCCTTTGGGCTCCATGCATTTCTCTCTTCCTGTCTCTCCATCTCTGTCTCCGTCTCCCTCTCCCTCTCCATCTCCATCTCCATCTCCATCTCAGTCTCCATCTCGGTCTCCATCTCCCTCTCCCTCCTTCCCTCTCCCTCCTTCCCTCTCAGATTAATTATAGCTTTCTTGGGATCACCTGAAACAATAGGTTTGGTTAAGAGGGCAACACCCTTAATCAATATCCTTAATCTGATTTTTGCTTCTGGGTTAGCTCCCACTATATGGACCAGAAGTCTTATTGGGAAGTGATTAGGAAAGGCTTTGGGACAATAATATTATCATGTGCTAAAGCTTCCTCTTTAGAGTAAGAGTCATTTTTTATTACTAGCCTGAAATCACCAATCTAAAAGTGCCAAGAAGTTTCTAGCACACACCACATCCTGAGTTTTTTCAAACAGTTCCACTAAAGTTTCTGGTTCTAGCATCATACAATCTGTCTTCCAGGGTCACACTAGAGACAGTTTTTCCAAATTTTGCCATGGCATCACAAGATCCCCCAGATTTTCAGCCTTCAATCTTGTTCTTTGCCTCTTGCTACCCAAACACTAAGCCACTTATTTTTGGTTTTGTTATGTCAGCATCCCAAATCTGGTATCAAATTCTAGGTTAGGTAGAAAACAGCATGAGCTGCTATCACAATGAACCCAACATGCAGTGGCTTAGACAAGATAGAAATTATTTCATTTCAGTGATTTTGAGATGAAAAATTTTCACTTTTAAACAACTCTGAAATTAAGACAGGTCTTGTAATCAATGGCATCTTAACACTGTGTCATAGTTTAATTGGCTATGTGTTTTTCCTTTGAAGTTATATAAAACAATATTACTTGTGCATTTGATGACATCTTAAATTTGATTTTTCTCTCATATGTTTCTCTCTCATATAACAGTCCAGATGTTGACAATCAAGGGTCAGTAGGGTGGTTCTATCATCCTCAACATGTGACTTCCATATTTGGGTCCAAGGTGGTTGCTCCAGCTCTTCCATAATTTATTAGCTTGCCAAAAGGGGAAAGGTGGTGAAAGTAGTAGGGTTGGGTGTGTGTTCATTGCTTTTAAGGGCACAGCCTACAAGTAATACATGTCATTTCCACCACATTCATTGGCCATGTTAAGTCACAGGTTCACATATAACTCCAACAAAAGGCAAAGAAATGTAGCCTCTACCTGGACAGCAATATTCCTAGCTAAAACTCAGCAGTTCTTTAATGAAAGAAATGGGAAAGAACATATACTGGTAATCAAATAGCAGCTCTTACCATACCTCTGTGTCCTAATTCCTATTTCCTTATTTAATATACTATCTCCCAGTTCACTATTTCATCAAACCCAGTGTGAAACTCGGCCAGTTCCTGGATCTCCCCAAGTTCACCCACTCAAGGCAATTTGCCTGTAGAATAAGTAGACTTTACTGAAGACATGGCTATGGGAGGCAAGCTTTTCATCACAACAATGTAACAACTTCAAACCAAACAGCAGACATCTCTATTCTTGTCTTTCTTCCAACCAACAAATATTGCTAAGGACTTTTCCAATCCCGTTGTTTTTTCTTGTTCCTCACCCTCTCTGAGCTCTTCAGCCTCCCACTCTTTCTCATTTTTCAGCCTAATGCAGATAAAGTTCACTCTCTCTTCACTTTCCTTCACCCCTTTTACCCAGGCTATCAGAGTCTCACTTTTATCCCTAACAACTTATCAAAAATTTTTCTTAGATAAAAATACCCTCCCCAAAGGTGGAGACAACTGTAACACTGCTTCAGAAGTCTGCCAGAGGATCTAAGTGAGGATACAGAAGAAGTCAGGACCAGATGCCTAACATTCTACCAGCTCTCACCTGATCGAAACTAACAGGGAGAAAGTGGGACTCCACAAATGTATAGAGCTGAGTGTTGTTTTAATGCTTTGTGAATCATCTTGAGAACACATCTGTAAACTGATATGTATTTTCTGTCTTGCTAGCCCCCTAACAACAATCTTCTGTATTTGTCCACCAGTTTCTTCACTAAGGCCTTTAACATTATTATAATCTTCCACATTGCCGATGAAGGTGCCGTCTCAGTTATAAAATCCATAGACCTTTTCTTTAGATGCTAGTAACTAGATATTGATGAGCCCCAGCTTCAGAAGTCGGCCATTCATCTTTCCCCTTGTCTTCCATGTACCTGCATATCTGCTATTCATAATCTCTCTCTCCACACTTTATCTAAACTGGAAGTGTGTCTGTCAGTGCTGGCATTAATATGCACAAGACCCATCCCGCGTGGGGCCGGGCTCTATCAATGGTTTCCATCCAGCTTTCCCAGCATCTGTAGCTCACTACCACACTTGGGAGTCCCAACTGGGACAGCTCTCAGATCCTGCTAGCTTCCTGGCACAGATATGGTGCGTTGCAGTACACCTCCAACAGTGATGTGTAACTCTGAGTAGATATCTGACAGCTGGTGAGTATCTGGTGGCCTCGTGCCACCCATTGTCAGCCTCCAAGTTTGCGTCAGTTCCTGTTAAGTTTGGGTCAGTTCCTGTAATGGCTGAATCACGCTGGCAACAGCCCCTTTTAATAAGAAGTGGACATTTAGGTTTTGCTTTCATGGAATTATGTGAATGCCTCATATGGTCAAGAGAAAGAAGCTCTGCACGCCTATATTTACATGGTGCAAGTAATTCCCGCTCCCGCTAACTCTATCCAGATGTGGGTACTCTGTGCCCATGTAAATTAGATGGCTTTCTTTCTTTTCGGCCTTGTGGAGAATCTGCACTCTGACTCACATAGGAAAAAAAAATGGAAAGAATGTGTGGCAACTACACACAGGACATGCTATTTTAATAGTACAAGCTCTGTTGAAGGGAAAATCAATGCTTTTGTGCTGCAAACAACAGCATTTGCATTTCCAGGGGCTAGACGCTCTTGCTCAGTAAAGCCATATTAAGGATGGCCTTTAGTCCTGGATGCCAGATATTCCCATCATTGAATTTCTGGTTTGGGTTCTAAGTATTCTTGACTAGGAGCCACATCTGTTCTCTGCCCCCAGCATTGCTGTGGTGACTTTCTAAAGGGGAAGAATTATTTTGAGATAATGGACCCTCTGTAGTGCCTACAGCATTTTCCATTCTATTTGTCTCTCTCTCAAGTAGTGAACTGAAGTCAGACAAATGTGGGCACCAAAACCTCTGAACACAAAAAGCAATTCACATTGCCCATCATGTTTTGTGTTCCACAGAGTGTCTCATTTAAAACACATCCCACCAAAGGCCCATTTCACTAAATTGGGCTCTTACAAAATGGAAAAAAAAAAAAAGAGGAGGAGGAGGGAAAAAGGCAAACCATCTCTTTTTTGCCATTTTTGACTCGTTTTCTGGTTGTTTTTTTTGGGGGGGTGGGGTGGGGTGGGGAGCCTTGTTCAGTGCCTAACAGAATGAAATCAATCTTCAGTCCACCTTTACCCCAAACTCATCCTGCCACCTATGATACAGCAGTGGAGAGAGATTCAAAAACAGTGGCAGCCCAGCAAGCATCAAAAGTGAGAACGCAGCTTTTCCACAAGATTGCAAACTAGCAGCTCCCTTAGCCTCAGCTCTGCTAGAAACCCCCTGCCTTCCTCTTGTCCCCATCTTAGTTTCCACCCCAGTCACAGTCTATGGCACTTGACATGTGTGTTTATTTACCTTTAAATGTGAAGCTGAGAAATGAAATTCAAAAGTCTCCTTGGATACAGAATAAACCATAACTCACATGTCACTGACACACAAATACCTTAGAACAATGAAACCAAGTCACGTTGACAGAGTTCTTACGGTGTACAGAGTGGCTTTAATACGAATTAGTGTGTTTGATCCTCACAGCCATTCTTGAGGCAAGCAGGGCAAGTTTACCACTCGGGGTTTACAGATGATGAAGATGAAACATAGGGAGGAGTGTTAACTCCCCAGGATCTCAAAGCTCATAACAAGAGAAAGAGAGGAACCGAGCCCGGGAGTCTGGCTCCCAGCCCCAAATTCTTTTCACCACACGTTAACCATCCCCTCCAGTGTCAATATTCCCACCTTCTAATTGTCCAACCGGTTAGTCCTCCCCAAGGCGGGAATTTCAGGCCCGGCATTTAGTTGGGAGGAAGGGGACAAACAGTCCTAGTTTGCCAGGACTCGAAGTGCTAAAACTGGGACAGTCCTGGGCAAACTGGGGCACTTGGCCACCCCACCAGGCAGGTTTTAGCAGGGTCTATTCTAGCCATGCTCTCTTTCAGTTAGCAAATACCATTCTCAGACAATGTGGGCTATTTCCAGAGGATGCCTCTAGTAAATGTTTCAGAAAGATGAAGAAATCCAGAGGGCTTAATCTTTTGATGAGACACTCATGAATCCTTCTGTCCTATGAAGGCACGAGGCCCAGGACTGAAGAAAGGGCCAGGGGCTCTGCTCCTCCGTGTGACCTGCAGGGATAACTGCAGAACTGCCTTGCCCAGGCAGTCAGCGAGCAGCTCCCCCCCACCTGGCTGGAATGAAACCCTGTGACCCATGGGAAGGTGGGAGGATGAATAGGAAGGAGAAAAATAAGAGACTCATTTGTGACCATTTTTTCCCCCAATGACCTTGAGTTCTGGAAGACTGTTCATCTTTGATGATTGAGTTTACTCCACCAGAGAGGACGAATACTGACATTTTAATATAGACTTCTGTACACTACATACCCTCCTGATCAAAACAAAACACGGCCTCCATTCTCTAAGCCTCTGAAACTGAAGCAAGCCTAATCCTCTCTCTCTATATATGAGCACAAAGATGGCAATAAGCATCTCATGCCCTTGAGATCCTGAAATTTTATTTCAAGGGATTTTAGCTTAAGAAAGCATCAGTAATATATATTTCAATAACAATAGCAACCATAGAAGCAACAGTAACAATAATAATAAGTGGATCATATAGGGATCTCATTTTGAGCCATGCTATATTTACCACTGAGGATTGAGGAGGGTCAGAATATGATTGCGGCGCTGTAGGACTGGCTACAAAAGAACTTGAGTTGCATACGCTGTTGGGATTTACAAAGAGGCTGGCATGCCAGGTGAACGGGTAGGGTGGTACAGAAGTCTGTGTCTGGGTCAGGGGTGGTGAGAGAGGGGAGTGAGGAGCTGAAAAGCACCCTGAGAAGCAGCTCAGCCAAAGGGAAGAAACAGGAATGTGGAGCTTAACCTAGTAATAAAGCCTTGGACTTTGGAAGGGAGTAGAGATGCTGAGGCAGAGTGAGGGTGATAATTTTGAATCTGTCCCCAGCCAGGCCCTAGATGCATGTTTGAGACCTAGGAAGAGGGAGGGCTCGTAGAGAAAACTGAGAGCTAGTCCACTGAATTCTGTGATGGCTTTGGGACCTTTTGGGAGAAGGTGAGTCCGAAGAGCTAGAGCTTTTCTTCCCGCTTTGGCACCATGAGGGCTCCAGGCAGCCACCAGCCGAGAAGCACTGTGCCTGGAGCAGTGGGAGAGGCTGCAAGGCTGCTCAAGCCATGCAGAGGGGACACGCTGACGGGCAGGGTGGTCAGGGCATCTATGGACACTAGGGAGAAAAATGATTATGACATTCGTATAAAATGTTCGCAATATATGTTGAGAAGAATTATATATACATATATATTTACACACATATACACACACACAGATTCCCAAACTTTACCAGACAACTTAAAAAAAAAAAAAAAAATTACCTCCTTATCTTCCCTACCAGGTTTTAAGTTCCTTGGAAGAAGTACCTTATCTATCTTGTCCACCTTAACAATCTTAGAGTCTCAAAGAATGTCTGGCTCATGGTATGCACTTGATAAATATTTACCAGATAAACGAATAGCTATTGCATCTCAGAATCCTACTGGAACAATTCCTAGAAATTAAGCCCTCTCAAAATATTCTCCAGTAATTCTGGGAAGTCTCCATAGGGTGCCTCATGTTCCCCCAGTGGGTCAGCCCCAACATCTTCCTGGTTCCTCCTCTTCTGATCCATGTCCTCTTACCCATGTCCTCTGCTCAAGAAGTGTCACCACCACCATTGCCTATGGTCAAAACCCTGTCATTGGTGCCAATGATTCATTTCCAATTCCCTTCAATTCTGTCCCCCACGCTTTGTCACTACAGTCCAAAGCAGTTCTGCTTTTCCTGGTTCTGTGACTTTTGGCCCTCATCCTTCTAACCACAGAAGTTCAGACCCAATAACAGGTTTAGGCAGTGTACCAGTTTGCATGTATTATGTCCCCCAGAAAAAGCCATGTTCTTTGATGCAATCTTGTGGTGCAGACATATTAGTTGAGATTAAGTTGGAACATTTGGATTAGGTTGTTTCCATGGAAACACGCCCCACCCAACTGTGGGTGATAACTCTGATTGGATAGTTTCCATGGAGGTGTGGCCCCACCTATTCAGCATGGGCCTTGATGAGTTTACTGGAGCACTATATAAGCTCAGACAGAAGGAGTGAGCTTGCTACAGCCAAGTGGGACACTTTGAAGAATGCACAGAAGCTAAGAGAGTAGCTACAGATGAGAGACAGTTTGAAGACGGCCATTGAAAGCAGACTCTTGCTCCAGAGAAGCTAAGAGAGGACAGATACCCCAAGAGCAACTAAAAGTAACATTTTTGAGGAACTGCAGCCTAGAGAGGAATGTTCTGGAAGAAAGCCATTTTGAAACCAGAACTTTGGAGCAGATGCCAGCTACATGCCTTCCCAGCTAACAGAGGTTTTCCAGACACCATTGCCCATCCTCTAGTGATGGTACCTGATTGTTGATGTGTTACCTTGGACACTTTATGGCCTTAAGACTGTAGCTGTGTAACCAAATAAACCCCCTTTTAAAAAAGCCAATCCATTTCTGGTGTTCTGCATTCCAGCAGCATTAGTAAACTAGAACGGATTTTGGTACTGAGAGTGGGGTGCTGGTGCTGCTGAGTTTGCAAATGCCAAACATGTTGGAATGGTTTTTTTAAATGGATAAGGGGAAGATTGTGGAAGAATTGTGAAGAGCTTGATAGAAAAGGCCTAAACTGCTTTGAAGAGACTATTTGTGGAAATATGGACTCTAAAGATACTTCTGATGAGGCCTTGAGCAGAAATGATGAATGTGTTGTTGCAAACTGGAAGGAAGGCAATCCTTGTTTTAAAGTGGCAGAGAATTTGGCAAAATTGAGTCCTGTTGTTGAATGGAAGGCAGAATTTGAAAGTGACAACCTGGACTATTTAGCTGATGAGATCTCCAAGCAAAATATAGAAGAAGTAGCCTGGCTTTTACTTGCAGCTTATAGCAAAATGCAAAAGGACAGAAATAAGCTGAGAAATGAACTCTTGGTTTCAAAGAAATCAGAAACTGATGGCCTGAAAAACTCTGGGCTTCCAGGGGGTAAAACCCTAGAAGCTACAGTCCAGCATGAGGATGAAACCAAACATGGAACCCAGCCGCCATTTCAGTACAAGCCAAGACTGTGGAAGGAGCTAAGCAGAAAGGAATTGTGGAAAGTCCTATTGTCTGATAGCTTTGACCCCTGTGTGCGTGATGCGAAGCTAACAGAATTTTTGTGAGCTCTTTACAGACAGAGCCACTGCCAGTCAGGACTGGAGGAGACAGACAAGGAACAAACTGAAGGAAAAATTTCTTCATAGACAGAGCCATGGAAGTTGAGGTCTGGAGTAAAGAGGTTTCAGGCTGGGAGAGCAGAGTGACCCACATTCATGGAAAGGGTGAGTTTGCCCAGGAGGTGGAGGGTGGGCCTTACACCTTGTTGTTCAGGAAAGGTATTGCCAATTCAGGCCTCAAAGAGGGTGGAGCACATTCCCAGGGGATAGGGAGAGCCTGGCCACCACGCCGCTGTTCTGAAGGGTTGAGCATGTGCCCCAGAGATGGAAGAGAATCTGGGTGCTGCCCCATTGTTTGAGGAGGGTGGAGCCAAGAAGGTGGCCTCCCCAGTGTGTGGATGTGTTGGAGAACTCACCCCAACATTGGGAGAGAAAAGGGCCGCTGCAAAGGCCCTTAGGAAGGGTTAGACTCCAGTTCTCTCAAGCCCCAAGGATACGTCCTTCTGTTAATGACTCTCAGACTTTGAAATCTAATGGAGTTTGCCCTGCAGGTTTTAGGAACTGTTTTGGTCCTGTGAACCCTGTTTTCCTTTCAGTTTCTCCTTATGACAATGGGAATGTTTACCCTATGACTGTCTCTCCTTTATATATTGGAAGCACATAACTTGTTCTAAGTTTTACAGGTCCATAGTCAGAGGGGAATTTTTCTTTCGGACAGACCATGCCTGTAACTGATTTTGATGGGATCTTCTACTTAACTATTGTTACTGAAATAATTTAAGTTTCTGTGATATTGTTGTGGGATGAATATATTTTGTATATGGAAAGATCATGTTTTTCTGGGGTCCAGGGGGTGGAATGTACCGGTTTGTATATATTGTGTCCCCCAGAAAAAGCCATTACTTTGATGCAATCTTGTGGGGCAGACATATTAGTGTAGATTAAGTTGGAATGTTTGGATTAGGTTGTTTCCATGGAAGTGCGCCCCACCCAACTGTGGGTGATAACTCTGATTGGATAGTTTCCATGGAGGTGTGGCCCCACCTATTCAGCATGGGCCTTGATGAGTTTACTGGAGCACTATATAAGCTCAGACAGAAGGAGTGAGCTTGCTACAGCCAAGTGGGACACTTTGAAGAATGCACAGAAGCTAAGAGAGTAGCTACAGATGAGAGACAGTTTGAAGATGGCCATTGAAAGCAGACTCTTGCTCCGGAGAAGCTAAGAGAGGACAGATACCCCAAGAGCAATCTAAGAGTGACATTTTTGAGGAACTGCAGCCTAGAGAGGAACGTCCTGGGAGAAAGCCATTTTGAAACCAGAACTTTGGAGCAGATGCCAGCCAAGTGCCTTCCCAGCTAACAGAGGTTTTCCAGACACCATTGCCCATCCTCTAGTGAAGGTACCCAATTGTTGATGACTTACCTTGGGCACTTTATGGCCTTAAGACTGTAACTGTGTAACCAAATAAACCCCCTTTTATAAAAGCTAACCCGTTTCTGCTGACTTGCATTCCAGCAGCATTAGCAAACTAGAACAGACAGGGATAGGACACTATACTATTCATACGAGCTTTTCTGCCCTCCCCATCAACCCAAATTCTCCCTTCCTCTACTAGTACTACTACTACTACTACTACTACTAATAATAATAATAATAATAATAATATCCCCTGTGCAAACAGTTTCCAAGGGAAGGAAGAGACACAGGGATTTTTTTTATTATTATTAAATTCAGTTTTATTGAAATACATTCACACACCATACAATCATCCATGGTATACAATCAACTGTCCACAGTATGATAGCATAGTTATGCATTCATCACCACAATCTATCTCTGAACATTTTCCTTACATCAGAAAGAACCAGAACAAGAATAAAAAAATAAAAGTGAAAAAAGAACACCCAAATCTTCCCCCCATCCCACCCCATTTGTCCTTTAGTTTTTATCCTGGGGGATGTTTTTAGCATGAACAGCATCTGGCTCCCGGCTCAGCCAGCCAAAAATGTCCCAAGGTGAGAGACAGCCTTAGAGATGCTGGAATTCAAAGGGGACCATAAACAAGAATTCTCTTTGCTGTCAAGGTCTGAACCAGGTAGAGACAATCCAGAGGACGAAGGTAAATGAAGACTCAACTAGCACCTTCATCACTGGCAAAGCTGATGAACAACTAATTGTGATACAGTGTGGCTTACATCTGTGGATAAAAATTAATTTCTTCATCCTGAACTCAGAATAAGCCAGATTTAACCACCCAGCCTCCACATGGGCCTCCTGTAAACCTACACTGAGCTTACTGCATAACTGAGAGGGAGTGGGGCCTCATGGCTCACTCCAATAAGCAAAGAAAAGAAGGAGCCAGGCTGTGTATACCTACCTCCTCCCTCAACCTTGCCAATCCAGTGACAATCCATCTGCACAGGAGTCAAGTAAGGAGTAGGATAAGAAGCCAGGAGTGCTATGGTTAGAAGGTATCCCTTAATATGGAAGGAAACATCAGGAATAGATAATAAATTCCCTCTTAACAAGAGAGAGAGGGATGGAGCTAAACGAAGGACAAAGGCCCTAGGTCAACAGGCCTGGCTATTCCTGGGTGGTGAAATTATAGGTGATTTTTACTCTCTTCTGTGTGTGTACATTTAATTTTCCACATTTGCTATAAGTATATAATGTATTTGAAATTAAAATCAAAGTAAGTATTTGGGGAAATATTTCAAATAATATTTCAAATAAAATATAAAAAGGAAAGAAAAACAAAAACCCAGAACCATCCCGGCTCATGCCTGGAAGACACCTGCCCCTTGCCATGTGACGGCATTGCACCTGCCTTGGTGGTCTTCGGGAGTGGCCCACCTATATCACAGAAAGAAGCACCAGGCCTCAGGCCCTGGGAAGAAAGAGGCTCAGAAGACTGTAGGCCAAGGACTAGAAATCCAGAGAGAATATGCTCATTTGAAGCTCTCCGAAGACGTGACGAAGGGCCACTGATCTCCTCTAGTCAGTTTACTGGAGACACCAAAGAGAAAGGAAAGCTGGCCGGATGGTAAATCCATGAACAGTTGACTCTTCCTGGGTATGAGGACATGGGGGTCTGGTGCTGAGGGCAGGAGGAACCTGAAACAATATCTTGGAGTCACAGACTATTAGAGCTGGGAGAATCCTGGAGAAGGAGAGAGAGTGCTCAGCCCCTTAATTTTGCTCAGCCTCCTAATTTTGCTTCTAAAGTAACAGAGAATAGAGAGCTCAGTGATTTGATGAAGATTCTTTACCAGCATCCAGGACATCTTCAACTTCTCTTCCCCCTTTTTTGAGTTAGAAATTATAAAGAGCATGTTGCCAAAAGTGGCAGAGTCGAAAGGGACCATTATAAGAAAGCTGCCTGGCCTTAATACCACCACTTTTCATAAACAGAACCAGGGAGTCAATGTGTTTTTTATGACCCACAGGCGCCATGGAGTAAAAAGTTACAGCCACTTCCCAAAGTGTGATCAATGGGATTCTGCTTCCATGGCAGAAAAGAGGGGTGGGGGAATAACTTTGAGAAATAATGGGTTAAACAACATTTTAAATGATTCCTGACTGCTAATGTGTTTGTGAATCTGCATCTCAAATATCTTCAGCCATGGATGCTTTTATCATCTCATAGGACTAATGTTGTGCAAATGTAATTTGGGTGATGCTGGGATAGAGGAGCGGTCACTGCCTGGGGCGAAACCTGTGATCTATTCAGAACGACCACAGCCAGGTGGTCCATGGCTCCTGTCTTTAGTTCGGTATCCTGATTTTTTCCTGAAATAGTTAAAAAAAGTCTACTTAGGAACATTCCTGAAGAATAATCTGTCATTCAGAACCAGGTGTCTATTTATTTTCATATTGCTGATTTTCTTATTCCATTATCTGTTTAAAAAAAATCAAAAGTCATTTTTTACACTGAAAAAGATACAATGAAATACCTTAAACTCCAGCATTATTTTTATCATAAACTTCTGTTTTGATAACTATAGAACTTTACCAAATAAAACCAAAATGGGGTGGGAGGAGCAAAAAATCAGTAATGATTGACAGACAATCCCAGGCAGGAAATAAATCAAACAAGCTCTCTTTGAACAATATCTGTTCAATTGCTTCTAAGGGATGGCACTGCAAGACAGTATGAGCTATTGATTTTATGTTTTTGATTGCTTTTATATTTCAGAAAAAAATAGATTCCTTTGTTAAATTGGAGTTTGAAAAGGCATCTGTCGCTGGGATGAAGCATGATGCCTTTAACTATCACTTTGTATGGAGAGAAGGTTGTGACAAATTAAATGCTATACAGATATACACTCTTGTGTGCAGATCTTGCTGTGAATGAACCTTAGCAGTTCCTAAATATACAATAAGGAAATAGGCTAAAATTTGATTATCATTAGGATCTGTAGAGTTATCAGCTAAATCTAGAAAGAAAGAAAATTCAAGACAAAAGAGATAAGATTCTGGTGAACAGACTGGGCCAGGTAAGCAAACTGGGTCAAGAAAGTGAAGACTGTCATTAAGACCACTTAATGACCAAATACTTTCATTTCAAACCTATTTCCAGATAAGGGGATATTCTTGAATGTGACAAAAAATATATTTATAGCAACCTTGCAAAAGTTCTTAAAAATCACCCAAATTGTCACAAGTGTGTCACTCCTAGTGAAGACAATTTAAAGTTTGAATATACCATCCCTGATACAACACCTTTTTCTCCCTGTAAGAAAATACCAGACCTCCCCTCCAGCAAACTAAATTGCCAACAAGTTCTCTCCTACCAAGAGAATCCAAGGCCAGTGAATCCAATGGCAGCAAAAAGAAGTGATACCGGAGCATTTGTGTGTATGTATGTGTGTAAAACACACTTAAGATTAAACTCTGGCATATCTGCAACAGGGAAGAACAATTTACAAACTATTTTGAGATATGTCCCTAGCTCCAAACTTGATTTTTTTTTATTTTTGTTTTGTTTTGGTTAAATAACATTTCCTGCCTTCCTTATGGTCATTATTAAGAGAATATAAGAGGCCATAATTAAAGAAATATTTATCCTTGACAGTAGAAATGCCAATAGAAGCATAATTAATTAATTTCATAAATTCTTCTTCCCTGCTGTAAAAAACAGTTTGCATCTGCTTTTTTAGAAAGGGCTTTAATTTTCCTTAAGTTGGGGCAGGGTCTAGGTTGCATAAAGAGATGGAAGTGGCTCAGGTCCTTAAAAGCTACAGACTGGAATAATACCCATAGTGGAGAAGGTGGGGGAAAGGAATTTAGTCCAAACCATGTCCCCTGATTCTCCACATTCCCATCCCCAAAGTGATTACATGCTCAGACACTTAGTGTTTTCCTAACTTCAAGCACTGGTTCCTCTCCATATTTATAGAAACACTTTTTAAAAGCCCATTTATTATAAAGTGGTGCTACATCATAGCAAATATTTTATGGAAAATAAGGTGCATATGTGAGAGTCAGAGACAAAAAGAGAAAGACAGGAGGACAAAGAGATAAGAAGCAGAGTGAGAAAACCTGCCCATAGCTCTGGCAAGGCCTTCTAAATTAAAATGAAGGAAATAAACATCCGTAACAGATGGGCAGGGGAGGTTTTGGGATCCAGCTGAGACCATGTTGAGGAGGAGGAACTTCAACAAGTCCCTCAGACCTCGGGGCTCTCAGACTTCGGGAATCAGGCCAGACTTCGCACATGATGACTCAGTACAAGGAGTGAAGCTGGTAAAACAGAAACTGGTAGTCACTAATCAATGGGGAAGCTGGTGGATTCACCTGGGAGCGACCTATGGGAACTGCTGGGATGTTCACCTGTCAAGGAGGACATGGAAAAGGCCAAGGTTTAGCAAGTAAACATGAGCCTCTCTGAACACAAAGGGCATGAGGGAACAACAGTGAATGGGGGAAGGGAGGGTCACAATGTTCTTATTTATGGACACCCCGGACGTTGGAAGCTAATTAGTCATCCCTGAAATTCCTGATCTCAGTGGCCTTCTCCAGGGGAAGATGGGACTTGTCCCCATCTGTATGGGTAATAGTCTCCTTTGAAGGGTATTTTATTTACTGTGATAAAGTGCCTTACATCTTTGCCTTCTGTTAAACTGAGGCATTAAAATTATGTAAGGGTTTTTAGGGTTCTTCCATTTGTACAGTGACAAGTCAAAAGCCACAGTTATGGTGTTTAACAGACACATTTCAAAACAAAACATGAGCTATGCCTTGCATTTTGCAAAAGCAATCCTATTGAATCATGAATAAGTTTACGCAGTCTTTATCACTCGGCAAGATGTTTTCATTTTGTTTGGTCCATGTCCCAAATTGTATTTTGTTTATAGATTTTTGCTCATTTTCTTTTGTTTGTGAATAACTATTTAAAGCTGAGGCTCAATTTTCTCAAGTATTCAGGTTAAAAATGAAGTATTGATTGAAGAAAAAGCAATGCTATCATCGGATGCCTTGTTTTATTCCTTAGTTCCAGCTGTGTGCTTACCACCAGCACTTTCTCCCTTTGTCTGAAAATCAAACCTATCACCTCAAAGGAAGGAAGGGAGATAATTTTGGAGCAGGAGGGATTGGAAGGGAAAAGGCAAGGGTTTAGAGCTAATGGAGTCCCCAGCAAGACGGTGTTGCAACAGCAATTGGCCGTGGTGGTCAGAAACATTCTTTCGTGTCAGAGGCTTAAGTGGATGATGGCTGGTAAAGGATTGAAATAATCAGAAGTTTTGATTGGCAGAAGTCAAAAAGAACTAAAAGAGGAATTAAAAGCACAGCCTTTGACTGTAAACACTGTGGCTTTGAGCTAAATAGAAAAACCATGCTAAGAGTTTGAGATAGTCTGTTCAAAATATACTAGAAAAGAAAAAAAAAACAACTTATGTTTACAAGCTGGATAAACTTGGATAAAACGGAGATACTCTTGAACTGAGTCACACACCAAGGCAAGAATGACTAGAAATGACCATTGGAAAGAAACAGGAAGTAGCCAGGAAGAAACCTGAGGCTGAGGATTTTTCCTTGTGTAGAGCAAGTACACTTAAAGAAATGGGCATTTTACATTAAAGGCTTAGTCCAGAAATGAAATAAACTTTCACAAATCCTGAAATATGCAAACAGCCCCGGGAAGCCCCCATCCACATGGAACTTCCCATCTTGGAGTAGTAGAGAACAGACGAGGCAGCAAGCTCCATGCCAGGAAGCGGCTTTCAATCCGAGATGGTCTGTTTGGAAGGGAAGTTCTTAGGAAAGAGAAAAATAGCAGTCACTGGGGATCTGTGGGAGGTGTCATCTGAGTCATTTTGATCCTAGAAAAAAGTGGCAGCTCTTCAATACAATATAAAAGTGTAAACGTTTTGGATGCTTCCTTGCCACAGATTTGGGGGAAGTATTCCTCCCAGCAAGGGGTCAAGCCAATACCAGGAGTTTCCTGGGGCTGCCACAGCAAATTACTACAAATTCAGCGGCTTAGAACAACAGAGATTTATTGTCTCACAGTTTTAGAGGCAAAAGTCCATAATCCAGGTGTTTACAGACCACACTCCCTCTGAAAGTGAGAATCCTTCCTTGCCTCCTCGTAGCTCCTGGGGGTTTTCTGACAATCCTTGGCAACCCTTGACTTGCAGCTGCAGAACTTCAACCTTTGCCTCCATCATCAAGTGACCATCTTCTCTCATGTGTGTGTCTCTTCTTTCCTTCTTATAAGGACAGCAGCATGTTAGATGTGGGCCATCTAATCCAGTTGGCCTCATCTCAACTAATCACATCTTCAAAGACTATTTCCAAATAATGTCACATTCGTTGGACCAGGGGTTATGATTTAAACATCCCTTTTGGGAAGACACAAGTCAATCCATAATGCCATTGATATGTCAGAGACTCAGGTCCCAGCAATGATATCCAAGATCCCACGACCAAGGATGCCCACAGTCCAGAAGTGACAGGAAAAGCAGCAGAAGAGGCTGTGAAAGTCAGAAGGTCCATGGTGGACTGGAAAGAGGTCCTACCAGGAAGGGAAGTTAAGAATGAAAGTAGACAATGGACTCTGATGTGGTCCTGTAACATAATCCTAGAATTAGTATTAAACTCATCTATTTCTGTAGACCTTTACAGCTTCCAACACACTTTTGTGAGCATTATCTCATTTAATTTCTGGAATCAGAGTGCCTGTTTTCAAATTCAGGCTTTGCCAATTCTTAGTCATGGTGAATTTGGGTCAGTCACCTCATATGAGCCATAGTTTCCTAATCTGTGATATGGAGATAATAAAAAGATTAACTTCCAAGTATTAATGTAAGAATTAAATGAGATAATATATATGATACCTTCCCATGGTACCTGGAAAAGAGTAAGCACTCATCTCATTTATCTCTTATTATTATTAATGATCACATGATAATTCTGTGAGGTGCCCAGGGCAGGTGTTGCCATCCTCATATTAGAGGCAAGGAAACTAAAGCCCAGAAGTGACCTAATATTGCAGAATGCAGGCCCTCGGAGAAAGAGACTAGAAAATGTGTTGTTCAACCAAAAGAGAAAGAGCAAGAGAGGGCACACTTTCAGCAAGGACATCCTGGAGCTGTATCTCCATGGATTTCATCCTGTTACAGCAGGGGAAAGGTCAGAGGAACAAACAAGTTTCAGATTTTTTTAACCAAAGGAAAATCTAACAGAAGGCCATCCAGTGCTCACTTTACATCTCTTATAGGCAGGACTCTTCCGAGACCGACCCAGAAATATTTTATAGTCAGGAAGATCTCAAGAAACAACAGAGTTCAAAAAAGGTAAGAGGTGGGTGCCATGGTGGGAGCAAGACATGCTCAGTGCACCTGCCAGTGCCGGGTGAAGACGTCCTTCTGCAGGTGGGGCCAAGTGTACAGGGCTGCCCTTTGGTCATATTTCTCAGCTCATACCCTTGAAACATCAACTTTCTGGAATTGCCATGGATTCACTCACTGTAGGGAGCTGAAAACTTCTTAAAGCACCCAAAACTTAAAAAAAAATTACTACAACCATTGTAATGAAAATGCATTAATAAGTCACAGGCACCCCTGCTTTTTTTAAGCAGAGGACATTGAACGTAACTTAGCTTTTCCTTGATGACACAAGGACATCATCATGAACATCCTTTATTATACTGGATTGTATTACAGTCAATGCCTTGGGATATTTTGAAGTGTGTTAGGAAGGGGTTTCCACTAAACTAATTAGTTCCAGCTTCCTGCGCCTTGTTAGTTCTTCTCTGTGCTTCCAATATTTTGTCTTCTCTCTTACCATGAGTGCTATCTTTTCTCTTCCTTGCCTATATCTGCATCTTCTCTTTCCAAACCTCTTTAGCTTGCCTTTTCTCATCTACTATAGATAGCCAAGATTTGTAAAATAGGTGGTAAATTAAGAAAAGAATAATTTTAAAAGGGTGAATTTTATGGTATGTGAATTATATTTCAATAAAGTCATTTAAAATAAAAAGTGCATTGCAGACTAAAACCCCATGAAAGATGAAATTTCACTCTACTTTGCTTCTTAATAATAACAAACTGTGTCATTCTTTTGTTTAAAAAAAAAGTACAAATAGGCTTTGAGTGACAACTTGGAATTACTCTATAAAAAATAGCCCTAAGGGTTAATACACGGTCTTTGAGACATCTATTTTTGTTCACCTGGATACTTTTCTGGCTGGATTCTTAACTCTGTAAGTGAAGTGAATTTCAGGAAAGTGTGGTATGACTATAGATTCTTTGATTAAAGCTTCCTCCCTTAATCTTTGATCATTCATTTGTCTTTTTTGGATGCTCTACTATGTGTTAGGCCATAAAAATAAACATGAATCTCTGACTCAGACTTCCTTGTGTGTATTTAGGTATAAATCTCTAGGAAGTAGGAATTTTGATCCTTTTTTTATTTTTTCCCTATAATAACTCCATGACCCCCTAATCTGGTCACTCCCCAAGAAAATATTATAGCCAATCAAGTGGGAGCACAGTCTGTTGTTGGAGAGCTGGCCTACAGAACAGGGATCCCTGATCAGTGGAGAATTCTGAGAATCGAACAGAGAGCTCCTATGAAGGTTAATTTTATATGTCAACTTGGCTAGGTTATAGTTTCCACTTGTTTGGCCAAACACCGTCCTAGTTGTTACTGAGAAGGTTTTTCATAGATGGGGTTAGTATCTATAATCAGATACTTTAAGCAAAGGCAACAACCCTCTGTAATGTGGGTGGGCTTCACCCAATCAGTTGAAGGTCTTTAAAGGGAGAACTGAGGATTTCAAGAATCAGAAGGAATTCTGCCTCAAGATTACACCCTCCACTCCTCCCTGACCTCCTCTGCATACTCAGACTAAAGACTTCAACATCACAGAATTTCCAGCCTCCAATCTACCATGCAGAATTCAGAGTTGCCAAGCCCCACATTCACATGAACAAATTCCTTATAATAAATCTCTTTTATTATAACAAGAAATAATGTTTTTAGAAATAATTTTAATAACTATATATACATACACATAAACACACATACATATATCCTGTTGGCTCTCTTTCTCCAGAGAACCCTGACTAATACAGCTACTTTCATTGTTGCCTTCTCTAGTACTTTATCATGGAGCACCTAGAACCTGTGACTCCAAATGTAGTTTCTCAGACCCAGCAGCATCACCTGGTAGCTCATTTAAAATGCAGAATCTTAGACTCCAACCTATTAAATTAGAATCAGCCTTTTAACAAGATGTTTAGGTTATTCATATTCTATTAAAGTTGAAAATATTCTGATCTAGATAATATTGTATACCTGCATGCCCCAAATACCTGGCACTTCACCCTACTGCAGTGATCACATCTTTCACAGCCCTTAGAAGGATGAGGCCAACAGAGAGGCCACAGGTGGACTCACAGGCACACCCCACTGGCCTGTAGGCAGGGACGGTCTTGCTGGTGCTGAGCAGATGTTCAGCATAGTCACTGAGCAGAGACCATTGTTGTTCTCTTCAGCATGCCCCTCAGTTTCCAGAACTCTTCTGCAATGACACATCTCTTCATTCACATTCATAATTTTCCTTAAACACCAGCTTGTCAGCAGCAATCAAAACTGAGTACTTTTTCTGTGTTGGTATACTTCATCCATATTCCTGGAAACACGCTCAAATTGAACTCTAGTCTTCCAGACACTATTTCATTCATCCATCCATTCACTTGAAAAGTATTTACTGAGTGCTTACTATATTCCAAGCACTGCTGGCATCTCCCACACTTTCCATTCTGTGGCCACTATATAAGTATTTTAGATCTCTTCTATACCACTCTGCTTACTTGCTTACTTTCATTCAACACTTAATTCTACTTCTTACATAAGTCTGGAAACATATTTTTAAAAACAAAATATGGCCACTATCCTTAAAGAACTAATACCATAATTGAGAAGGCAAGATATAGAATTTAGAAATAGTTGAAGAATAATTTTTCAATACTGCAAAGGGATGATATGTGCTATACTACTACAAGTTCTGGATTGTGTGTGAGTCAGGAGACCTGGGATCAGATTCTGTTTCCTCTATTAATTCACTTCAGGATCTAACAAGTCTCTTTGTCCTTCTATTCTTTAGTTTCCTCAACTACTTAAAAAAGTGTTGACCATCTGATCTCAAAAATTTCTTCCTTCTTCAATAACCCAAAGAAATGCCCAAGGATGGGATCCTAAACGATGTACATAAATGCTGAAGGAATTGAAGGTAAGAAAATAAGCAGCATGGGGTTGGATTAGGGAGGCAAGCTGTATATTATCATAATTAAGAGCCCTGGTTTTGATGTCAGACAGATCTAAGCTCAAATCCCTGGTCTACAGCTTAATACTCTTTGAGGCCTTTGACAAGTGACTTAATCTCTTTCATCTTCAGCATTCTCATTTGTGAAGTGGGGATAATAACAGTACCTACCTCATAGGATTATCATGAGGATATGTAACGTCTCAGGTAAAGCTCTTAGCACAGTGTTTGACAAGAAGGATATGCTAAATAGATGATAATGACTGGGACGATGATGATAATGATGACGATAGTGGTGTTTTCAGGAAGGTCTTTGTGGCACATACAGACCTACAGATCTTCCAGTAAGGATACACCTCAGTTCTGAGTTGGAGGAGCTGACAGTTTATTGGCATGACCAACAATGGAACTGACCAGCTGGCTTCAGAGAAGCCAGAGGAAGGCTAAGAGGTGGGGAAGACAAGGATAGGTGGAAGCTGCAGCCAGAAATCTTGATGGACAGCATCAAGGCCTAAGCCTGCCAGGCATGGTAAGGCTTCTGCAGTGCCATGTAGTTGCCAGTACTAAACCTAAACAATGAACCAAGCACTCATACATGCTATGTCCATTCTGGTTTCCTTCAAAGCCTGCACCCACAGCTGTCCAGGAAGAATAGAGACTGCCCTGACATAACCATGGCAGGCAATCACTGTTTCCTAGAGATGTCCCAGAGGTAGAAGCAGGAAAGGAGAACTTTGCCTAATTGCAGACCAAATTGACCATCACTTTGCTCCTGGCATTATCACTGGTTGCTTCTTAGCATGCTTCACATGGGCTTCATGCATTCTGGGGTATAAGAGCCTCTCCACAGGTTCTGGGGTGGCAAACATTGCCCTGGCCCTCTACTGCAAACAAGGAAACTGACACAGGACAGACAGAAAGGTGCTCAGTGAGGTGGGACATCAGCGGCAATGACCGCTCAGTAGAACCCCGACATGCACACACTCTCCTACACACACTCACCTGCACACACTCTCCTGCACTCCCTCCCCAGGAGTCACACATGATTTCCTCTTCCACAGTCCTAGGTGTCTTCTGCCAGGGGAAAATAAGGGGGTTGGGAGATGCATGCAGGCTTTCAAAGCAGCACGTGTGGCCATGCCCTGTGGGCATCAGCAGGTAGAGAATTGAGGCAAGTATGCAGGTAAAGAGCTCCATTTCTTTGAGGCCATTGCAGGAACAGACTCTTCAATTCTCTTTCTATCTTGGCTTTAACTCATCTATTCAGCAAGCAGTCACTGAGTGCTGGCACTATCAACAATAGTCCTAGATGCTTTGATTGATTCCACAAAGTCCCTGATAGCTTACTCAGTAGGTACTGTATAGGGTGAAAGAGAAGACTTCCTGGAAGAAGTGGCATTTGACCAGGGTCATGGAGGATGGGTAGAGGTATCCAAGCCAGAGGAGCAATCTGGGAGGAGGGAACCACCTATTTACAGGCCTAACCTGAGGAAGCCCACTTCATCCATCCGGGGCCTCTTCTGCTGCTGCGGCCGAGCAAATGCAGTATTCCTAGTGAGCGGGGCTCCGTCCTTCTAAATCCCATCTCAGTCTCCCCTGCTCCCACTGAACTGTTCCTGAAGGTGTTTCCTGCAGTGGAGATTAACCAGTTACCTTTGAAGTGAGTTTACTGTTAAATGGCTTTTCTTCTCTGTACTCTCCTGGCCCTAACACTAACTCTAATAGCACAAAACTAATATCAACAGAAACTGAGACCATATTTCTAAAGGGAAACTCAGGAGCTATGATCCGACTCAGCAATGAGCAAAATGGTTTTGTTAAGAGTCTGCAGAGACGCCTGAGGTGCTGTCTCAAGGAAAACAGTAAAGCCAAGGGGACACCCCTCCTTCCAGAGCAGCTCCACATGTATCGCTCTTATTCAGTGTGGTTCTGTGTAAGAATTTGCAAAAGGAAAACATGGCTCAGAAAGACCAAGGCCTTTCCCTCAAAAAAAAAGGCAATCAATAAACCTTCACAATCTACAGGGGAGGCTGATATCTAAGCAAGTCATGGGCTAAGAGCTCAGACTAAGCCAGATACCTAAGATGGAAGCCCTGTGACTATGGGCAAGTTACTCAAACTCTCTGTGCCTCTGTTTTCTCACATAATAATAGTACCTACCTTACTGGAGGGTGGTAAGGATTTAATGAGCTAATATATCTAAAAACCTAGAATAGAGCCTAACGTGTAAGTGCTGTGTAAATGTTTAAAAAATAATAATGAGGTGAGCAAATTCATGTACTAAGTGCTGGAGAGAAGCTCAGAAGATGGACAATTGATTCTGCTGGGGAGAGTTAGATAAGGCCCAAAGAAGGTGGTATTTGTTCTGCAGCCTAGTTTGCCATACAGGAGAGGAATAAAAGTGGTTTCTATATTAAGGAAACAATAAAGTACATTTTCTGATTTGAGAATGATTCAAAGTAAAGTCTCAGAAAGCTATAAACATTGACTGAGGCTTAGCAGAACATTTCACAAAGCCTTTGTAGCAAAAAGTACAAAATTACAAGGCATCAGGGCAGTGAAACGCTAGCACAAGTTTTGAAGAAATGGGGTGGGGGAGGAAGGAGCCCTGCTTTGTAGCATTTTCCAATTTCAGGGATATGCACACTCCCACCATGGCTGATTTCAAGCTACCTGTGATGTCAACGGATTCACAAGTTCCTGCAAATTTAACTGTCAGCCCTCATAAACCAGCACAAGCAGGTGCCCACACACCAGGACATCAGGATCACTGAGGAACACAGGGCTTGGGTCTCCCTTACTACAGAACCCCAGGAGAGTGGCGAGAAGTGATCCAATGCCCTCCTCTGAGCACATTGGGAGCTGAAGTCTTTTGAGGTGTCCAGGACTTCCTACTGAGTAAACTCCATGACTCCTGAACCAGGGAAGGTTTTCATTTGCAAGCAATGGAATCCACTCTGCCTAGTTTAAACAGAGGGGAAAATTGTAAATTGTACTGTATTAAAGGACATCAGGTAGCTCACAGAAGATTTGAGGGTATTGGAAAAACAGAGCAAGGTTAGGCTTCCAGCAGCAATGCATTACCACAATGACAAAACCCTGCTGCTGCCACCACCGAGCTCTAAATGGCAAGGACACCACTTGACTGTCACTGCTATGTCCACCAGCCCCAATGGCATTCTGCACGGGGAACCGGGCATTACAACTCCTGGGAAACTGATGCTTCTGCTGCTGTTCCACAGAATACCAGACACCACTCTGCAAAAATGAATGATCCATGCTGCGTGTTCCTGTGTTCCTTTCCAAACAGATGGCTGGCCTGGGAGCTTGTCATTGGCAGAGCATGGGTCCCCAGCCTGCCTCCTGGTTGCAAGCAGTCTAGGAATTTGAATTTATAACATGGGCATTTCCCCAAATACAAAAACGGAGTTTGAAAGTTGAAGGCCAAGTGTCATCCTCAAAGACTCCTCTGCCTTGTACAGAAAGTTTTCCCCTGAACCTACTATTCCTCAATTTCTTTCTACAAATAAAAATTTCACCTGCTAGGAGAGGAATTTGGGCATATTATACCTAAATTCTTGTCTTTGCAGACAATAGAGAGGTATACTGCATAGCCTCTACATAATTACAAAACGGTGTTTGAATTTCCAGCATTGTTCAACTTGAATGACCCTCAAAAACATTATGAAGAAAAAATAAAGAAAAAAGAAATTTTAGCATTGTTTAGTCAACACAACCATGCTTGGAATCAGATAGACCTCAGTTGATCAGCCATTTACCATTTACAGCAAATTACCTACCCTCTCTGTGTCTCAGTTTTGTCATCTGTAAAACAAGGATGATAATAAGAATAACTACCTCATTGGCTGTGGTGATGATTAAATGAAATCTAAGTTAAAAAACCTGGATCACAGTGATATGCAAAAAATGATAAAACCTTTTAAAAGGGGCAGTACGGCATAGCAGAAAGAGTCTCAACTTAGAAGTGATACAGACCAGGTGGTGGCTATGACTTGAGTCTTGATTTTCTCATCTGTAAAATAAAGACAATATCTGTCTTACAATGTTACTGTGAAGATTTAAAATAAGGTGATGTGTCTAGCATGGATCTAGCTTATAATAATTTCTCAATAAATGATATTCATTATTATTACTATTTGCATCAACATAACATGGCCTAAGTGAGAATATTAGCTATTCCCAATTTGCTTGGCCTCTCAACAAACTAGTAGGATTAAGACCTTAAAAAACTACAAAGATTTCTACATTTTTTTCTATCATTTGTATCATGTATTCCAATGTATAAAGCACATGTATCTCAGTTTCACCCTGTGCCAGCCAATGCTGTCAGGTAAGCATGATTACGCTTCTCTGCCAATGAGAAGAGTCCGCCTCAGAGAGTTTAAGTACCTTGCCTAGATCACACAAGAAATTAGTGCTAGATCAAGGCCAAATAGATCCTCTGGTTTGGGATGAGGTTTTCTTTCCACCTCTTCTTGCTGTCTTCATTAATCCATTCTTGCATTTATTCAACTTACATTTGTTTATTATTTTTTGTGTGTCAGTCACTATGCTAAGTAGGTTCTGCAAATTCAAAGATGAATAAAAGAATGTTTGCACTCTACTCAAACTAATTTAAGTAAACATCCCACTCCCCCCACCCCCAGGGAAGTTAATAGAAAATACTTTTTCCAGTTACATGACTTTCAATGTTTTAGGAATTCTCTTTGCAAATAGGATGATCAAATTTAAAATGGGACAACTACTCTCACTTGAGCCATATGGTATGAAATTAATACAACACAAAACATGATATTAATATTATTAGAGTTAATTTTTTAAAAAGCATCACTTTTTAACTTGCTAAAAGTTTTCATTTTTCAAATTAATATCACTGCTAATAAGATCATCCAGTTTTACAAGAGGAATATAAATTTAATGCAAACACATTATTTACAACATGCAAATTCAAACAAGCTTTCAGTCTCATTTGGTCTGAGTCTCCTTGGACAACTTTTCTGCTAACTTTGCTTTGACTCCAGCCACTGTGAGAAGATATAAAACACTATGGGTTCCAGAATGTTCCATCCTTGGCACATCTCTATTTAGAGTTTTGGACCAAATGTCCCATTTACTCCCTTACGGCTAAGGCACTCTGGGGTCAGCTGAGCTTGGGGTCTACAGGGATTACAGAAAAGAGATTGAGTGCAAAGTTCACGCTAAGGGTACATGTTTCAGAAATTTGGGATAAAGCCAAGCCCTGCTACAGACATTTAGGAGGGAGTTAGTCCAGGGAAGCTTTTTCCTAGTAAAAAAGATTTCTGAAGTAAATGTTCTTTTGTTACCAATAATAATAATAATAGCTGCCACTAATGAGCGATGAGTATGTGCCAAGCACTTTACATGCACTATTTCTAATCTTTATAAATAACAAAGCTGCAGGGTAAGTATAATTCCTGTTTTGCAGATGACATGACTGAGGTTCAGAAGAGTTAAGTAATTTCCCGAAGTCAAATAACAATAAGGGGCAGAGATGGTATTTGAAACCAGACCTGTCTTATACCCCTTTCCTCTATACTTCTTCTACCTCACCCAACATCTTCCAAGATGTTACAAGACTAACCCTCAAATATGTATGTCTATGCAGGTAACTTGAATTATTGGTCTAAACATATTGACTAATTGCCACCTACACACCCAGCACTATATTGAGCACTAAAGAATTGTGAAGAACAATTCTTGGTTCTGGCTTATTCCTTGACTAAGGGAAAAATTTGTCTCTTTGGACCCTAGTCACTCATTTGCCAACTACCTGTTTCTCTGGCCACGAGACACGATACAAAACTTAGCAGCCTCTTTCTAAGCCCTATTTAGAGATAAATGAAAGATCTTTTTCAGAAAAAAAAAATACCATATTAACAGTCCATTTGAATCTCATAGATCTCAAACATAACTCATGCCAGAAAAACAATTAAAAGTGTTTTCATAAAAAAACAAAAAACAAAAAACTGAACCGCTTCATGCACATTATATGTTTAAAGAAATACCAACCCTTCCCCTACTTAAAAATGCAGAGATTGCTGTTGGGCTTCCTGTGCAAAGTGGCTGTGGATTCTGTAATATTATGAGTACGGCAGTGGTACTGTAAGCTGAAGGACTTCTTTATAAATTCTGGATATTAAACCCTTATTGGATATATAATTTCCAAGTATGTTTTCTATTCTTTAGGTTGTCTCTTTACTTTTATAATGAAGTCCTTTGATTCAGTGACCCTAAAGCAGAGGGTAAAGGTTAAAAGGGGATACTATGGGGGTGTGGCAGGGAATGTAATTTGAAAAAGCAGATTCTATATTATAATACAATGTTATATTTAGAAAATGAAATGCATTGCTTTTGTAATACAAATTTTGAAAATGACGCTTGATAATAACTTCTCTGCTAGTGTGACACTAGCATAAAAATATTAAGTTGAGAAATGCTGCTCCATATAAATATATTTTGATTCAGAGTACATGGGCTTATTCCTCAGCCTTGAGTTCATGGCCAAGTTCTAAAATTCATGCAAAGCTTTGTTCTGTTGGCAAAACGCCAAACCATCATTTTAGTGCTAGAATTGCAAATATTTGTTTTGTTTGTTTCATTTTTCTTCGTCCTCTCTTAAGGGAGAAATAAAACAAGTTTTCTTCTCCCAACATGGCCTGGAAAGGGGAAAACCATGAATGAATGATAGTCTACCACATTGTTGAAGACTCCTACACATCTACCTGGATTATACTTAACCTGGGAAGCAAAGAGCATAGGACATGCCCACTTTCTGAAGGAAGGATGTCTGCAAAATCAACCTCTGATTTCGTGTAATATAGGTCCTGGTCATCAATAACACTGGATAAGTGCACTCTCCACTTCCCGTCATCACCGAGGAAGAGGCTTTCAATTGGATGACTCACCACCTTCTTGTATTTTATTTCTTTTTAATTTTTATCTTAGTAACATATATACAACCTAAATTTCCCCTTTTTTTAGCTACCTTCATATATATAACTCAGTAGTGATAACTGTTAATTATCTATTACCAAAACTTTTCCATCACCCCAAACAGAAATTCTGTACCAATTAACTCCCCATTCCCTACACACTCTCTGGCCCCTGGTAACCTGTCTTCTGGTTTCTGACTCAATGAATTTGCTTATTCTAACTATTTCGTATCAATGACATCATACAGTATTTGTCCTTTTGGGTCTGGCTTGTTTCACTCAACATGCCATTCATATTGTTGCATGTATCAGAACGTTGTTCCTTTTCATAGCTACATTGTTGTTCAATGTATGTATACACCACATTTTGTTTATTCATTCATCGGCTGAGGGACGCTTAGATTGCTTCCATCTTTTGGAATTGTATACAATGCTGCTGTGAACATCAGTGTGAAAATAAATTTTCAAGTTCCTGCTTTCAATTCTTTCGGGTACACAGTTAGAAGAGGGATTGCCAGGTTATGTGGTAATTCTATACTTAACTTTCTGAAGAACCAGCAAACTGCCTTCATAAAGGCTGCACCATTTACATTCCCCCAACAATGCATGAGTGTTCCTATTTCTCCACATCCTCTCCAACACTTGTTATTTTCTGTTGTTTTTTTTTTAATAGTAGCTATTCTAGTGGATTGAAATGGTATCTCATTGTAGTTTTGAGTTGCATTTCCCTGATGGCTAATGATGCTGAGCCTCTTTTCATGTGCTTTTTGGCCAACTGTATATCTTCTTTGGAGAGATCAGTTGTTTATTTTGTTGTTGTTAAGCTTAAAAATTTCTTTATAAGTTCTGGATATTAAACCCTTATTGGATATATAGTTTCCAAGTATGTTTTCCCATTCTTCAGGTTGTCTCTTTACTTTCATGATGAAGTCCTTTGATTCAAAAAAAGTTTTTAATTTTAATGAGCTCCAATTTATTTTTTTTCTTTTGTTGCTCATTTCTTTTTGCCTAGAACAAGCTCCTGAAGATGCTTTCCTATGTTTTCTTCTAGAAATTTTATGATTTGGTTTCTTATGTTTAGGTCTTTGTTCCATTTTGAGTTGACTTTTGTAGATGGTATGAGAAAGGTGTCCTCTTTTATTCTTTCCATATGGATATCCAGTTTTCCCAGCACCCTTTGTTGAAGAGACTATTATTTCCCAATTGAATGGCCTTGGCACCCTTGTCAAAAATAAATTGGAGGCATGCTTCTCCCTTGAAGATGCCCACATTATCTCTCTAACGTGTATCTTTCTCTTTTTCTCTAACAAACTTTACTACTTATTCCTGCTGGCTCCTCTTGTCTCTGAATTCTTTCTGTGGCACAAGTCCTGAACCTGGAACCGGGTTCTGCCTGGCACTGCTGCCAGCGGGGCACCAATCACATATTCTGGCAGGCTGAGCCAGGAGAAGATTGCTGCAGGAGCTTCCAGGAGTCCATCTTTGCTGATTTCAAGTAAGAAGACATTCTGAGGAGTGACACAGAAGCTTATACAAGACCTAGGGGCCCAATTTCTTCCTGCGCCAGAGCCAAATCTAACCCATCCTAAGCAGTAAAAGTTAGTGGAATCTCTAATTGGATTCACCTGTCCAGGGTCAAGCTCCCCAGCCAGGATCCTGCAGACCCTCCTGAACAAAAAGAATCCTATAGCTGTTGTTCTGGTTTGCCAATGCTGCCACAATGCAAAACACCAGAAACAGATGGGCCTCCACAAAAGGGGGTTCATTTGGTTACACAGTTACAGTCTTAATGCCATAAAGTGCTCAAGGTAATGCATCAACAATAGGGTACCTTCGCTAGAGGATGGCCAATGGCATCCAGAAAATCTCTGTTAGCTGGGAAGGCACGTGGCTGGCGTCTGCTTCAGAGTCCTGGTTCCAAAATGGTTTTTTCCCAGGACATCCCTCTCTAGGCTTCAGCTTCTCCCCAAAATGTTAATCTCAGTTGCTCTTGGGGCATTTGTCCTCTCTTAGCTTCTCCGGAGCAAAAGTCTGCTTTCAAAGGCTGTCTCCAAAATGTCTCTGTAAACTGCAGTTCCTCTCTCAGCTCCTGTGCATTCTTCAAAGTGTTCCTCTTGGTGGTAGCAAGTTCGCTCCTTCTGTCTGAGCTTATATAGTGCTCCAATAAACTAATCAAGGCACATACTGGATGGGCAGGGCCACACCTCCATGGAAACTATCCAATCAGAGTTATCACCCACACAGTTGGGTGGGGCACATCTCCATGGAAACACTCAAAGAATTACAATCTAATCAAAACTGATAGGTCTGCCCACACAAGACAATATCAAAGATAATGGCATTTTGGGGGGACATAATATTCAAACCAGCACAGCTGTCAACCACTGGACAGATTAAAACTCCTACTAAAGAAGCAGAGCTAAGCACAATAAGCTGTGGCTCTTTTGGCTTTTACATCAACCACTGAGGTGAAACCCAAGAAGAAATACAGGACCTTTAGGAGCAATCCACCAAATTAAACATAATGCTGGAAGCTACTAGAATCCTTTTCCACATCTACCTAATCTAACTACTTGGATCCTTCCTTTTCTAGGTCCTTTAATTCCTTTTCTTCTCATTCTCATGTTTGGCCCATGTATATCTAACCTACTTGTGAAATGTGTTTCCAACAGATAGCAAGCATTCCACACTAAGCTCATGCTCACCCATGAATATCAAGCTGCTCCTGACAGGACCAGCCTACACCCACCCTTGCTAGAATAGAGAAAGAGTTTTTCACCCTTGCAGGGAGGGTCCACCCCCTTAAAACAGCAGGAACAAGTTACAGAATTCAGATCTTTGCCCCTCAGCACCACCTTAAGATTAAGGGTGTTCTACTCTTTCAGGGGGAAATTGAGGCAGAATCGAATAGGGCATCAAGGCTGTGGTCCCTGATTCAAAAGGGACCACCTGCAAAGCTTCAACTGCAAGCTTCATGGAGCCAAAATTTCCCCTAAAGCTCTGAAGCCTCCACAAACCATAAACATTTGTAAACTCATGGGCCCAAAGCAAATTCTCAGTTAATGACAAAAAGCATGGGATCATAAAGGTTGTTAAACATTTGCCCAAATACAAACTTTAGATATGCAAGGGCAGGTCACAAGTTCTAATCACTGTGATAACTATCTCCTCCTAAAACAAAGAAGACACCAGGTGTTCAAAGGCTGAGATAAGAAAATCTCTGTAAAATCAACCTATATAACAAGCCAACCCACTCCCACTCAGTGCATGCTTCTCCCTTGAACATGCCCACATTATCTCTTTAATGTGTATCTTTCTCTTTTTCTTTAATAAACTTTACTACTTATTCCTAAAATAAACAAACAGATAAATAGGAAAATAAATAATAAAATAAATTGGCCATGGATATGCAGGGGTCTACTTCTGAACTCTCAATTTGATTCCATTGGCCTACAGGTTTGTTTTTGTGCCAGTACCATGCTGTTTTGACCACTGTGTCTTTGTAATAAGTCTTAAAATCATGAAATGTGAGTCTTGCAGCTTCATGCTTCTTTCTAAAGATGGTTTTGGCTTTCCCGGGTCCCTTACTCTTCCAAATAAATTTGATGAGAAGCTTTCCCATTTCTGCAAAGAAGACTGTTGAATTTTGATTGGGATTGCATTGAGTTGGCAAATTGCTTTGGGTAAAATTGACATCTTGACAGTATTTAGTCTTTCAACCCATGAGTATGGAATGTCCTTCCATTTATTTAGGTTTTTAAAACTTTCTCCTAGCAATGTTTTGTGGTTCTCCATGTATTAGTCCTTTACATCCTTGATTAAATTTTTTCCTAGATATTTTATTCTGTTAGTTGTTATTGTAAATGGAATTTCTTAGTTTCCCCTTCAGATTGTTCATTATTAGGGTATAGAAACACTACTGATTTTTCTATGTTGATCTTGTACCCCACCACTTTGCTGAATTTGTTTATTAGCTCTAGTAACTGTAGTAATTTTTCAGGACTTTATATACAATCACATCATCTGCAAAAAGGGAAAGTTTTATTTCTTCCTTTCCAACTTGGATGTCTTTTTTTTTTCTTGCCTGTATTGCTCTCCTAGAATTTCTAGTACAATGTTGAATAACAGTGGTGACAATGGGCATCTTTGTCCTTTTCCTGATCTTAAGGGGAAATCTTCAAGTCTTTCACCTAAGTATGATTTTAGCTGCAGGTTTTCATATTTGCCCTTTACCATGTTGAGGAAGTTTCCTTTGATTCCAAGTTTTCTAAATGTTTTTATCAAGAATGGATTCTAGATTTTGTCAAATGTCTTTCCTGCATCAATTGAGATGATTGTGCGTGTTTTTTTTTTTTCCTTCTTTCTATTAATCTGGTATATTACATTGACTTTCTTATATTGAGCCATCCTTGCATGTCTTGATAAATCCCATTTAATTCTTTTAATTGTGCTGTTTGAGTTGGTTTCCTATTATTTTGTTGAGGAATTTTGCCTCTATTTTCATAAAGGACATTGGTCTGTAACTTTCTTTCCTTGCAATATCTTTATCTGGTTTTGGTGTTAGGGTGATATTGGTCTCATAAAATGAGGTAGGAAGTGTTCCCATCTCTTCGATTTTTTTTTTTTTTTTTTGAAAAGTTTGAGTAGGATTGGTGTTAATTCTTCTTGGAATGATTCAACAGTGAAGGTATCTGATCCTCTCTCTACTTGTAATTGCTCTGCTGAGATCTTTGAGTTCTTCTAAAGAACTGTGTTTCTAGAAATTTGTCCATGTCATCTAGGTTGCCTAATTTGTGGGTATACAGTTGTTTATAGTATCCTCTTATGAACTCTTTTATATCTGTGGAGTTGGTAGTAATGTCCCCCCTTTCATTTATGATTTTAATTATTTGCATCCTCTATTTTTCTTTGTCAGGTCAATTTTACTGACCTTTTCAATGAATTTTTCATTTTGTTAATTCTCTCTATTGTTTTTTAAATTCTCTATTTCTCCTCTAATTACTGTTATTTCCATCCTTCTGCTCACTATGGGGGTGGCTGCTGTTATTTTTCTAGGTCCTCCAGGTGTGTGGTTAAGTCTCTGATTTGCAACCTTTTTAAAAAAGTTCTTATTCACTAGTCCTTTTATAGCAGAAACTTGGGGAAGCTAGGATACATTAATAGTTTACAACTAGTTTGTGAGGCTAATGGCAAAAATCAATAATTTACTAGAAGGAAAGGAGGGAGGTGGTAGGGGACGAAGGAATGAAAGGAGAGGAGCAAGGGTCACAGAGTTGTCAAATATGTATTAATTCATCTTTCTGATGGCAATGGACAACGAATAGGATTCATATCAGCAAAAGAATATTGTAAGTGATGGAAAGTTAAGACAGGACTTATCAAGGTAGGACAGGTTGGAGGTAAGGGGCATTTACCCAGGCCTTGTGTTTAAGAGAAGAATCAACATATGACATTTTCACCTAAGTGATAATTTGTTAAGCGATTAAAATAAGCCATAATATTTGTGATTCTCTTTCGACTATTTGACTTCTTTTTTTCATTTTTTAATATATCAGAACCTCTGGGAGGTTCTGGTTAGGGCCGTCAAGGTGGAAGGGAGGGCATGAAAAAGCATAAAACACTCAAGTTCCAAATGGGAGGCAGGAAGCAGTTCCTCACCTCAGAAGGAAAATGGCTCCTGGGAAAGACTAATGGCCCCACACTTTATTCCATCCCTGACAATCTAAAGCCTGGCCTCTCTCCTTTTATGAGTTTTATTTATTATGAATCTGCCTAAGATTTCATTTGAAAAAATATTTCTGCTGCTGAATAAAAAATAAAAAAAGTTTTAAAATACTATGTAAAGGGACTTCAACTATTACAACAGAATAATCCTCCTTCTGAGGTCAATTTAAAAACTGGATAGAACATTAAAACAAAACATTCTATTAAAAGTATCAAAGAACAAACAAGATTGTAAGGAATTCCTTGGACAACATTTAGGAAAATGTGAGAACCAGAGAGATGACCCAACATTCAAAGGTGGTGTTTTGGTTTGTTAAAGCTGCCAGGATGCAGCACACCAAAAAAGGGTTGGCTTTTCACGATGAGGATTTATTAAGTTACAAGTTACAATTCTAAGGCTGTGAAAATGTCCAAATTAAGGCATCAACAAGAGGATTCCTTCTCTGAGGAAAGGCTGCTGCATCCACGATTCCTCTGTCACATGGGAAGGCACATGGTGATGTCTGCTGGTCCTTCTCTCCTGGGCCCTGTTTTCAAAATGGCTCTCAGTTTCTGTGGGTCCTTCTTGCTTCTCCCAGGGCATTTTCTTTGTAAGCTCTCTCTCTCCATGAGTGCTCTTAAAGGACTCCAGTAAAGGATTAAGACCCACCTTGAACTGAGTGGGTCATATCTCCATGGAAACAATGTAATCAAAAGTTCCTACCTACAGCAAGTGTGTACCCACAGGAATAGAGTAAAAGAACATGGCCTTTTGAAGGGTACATAACAGCTCCAAACCAGAACAGATGCTTTGCTCTAAAAATATTGGCCAATATAAAGAAAAAGATGTTAATCTGAACTGCAGTTGTGGTGGACTTGTGGGTATGGCAGATAAAAATCAAAGTGCAGAGCCTGCCCAAGGTGGGTTTTCTGATAAACCACCACTTCCTTATCTGAAACCCTGACGGTCAACCAGCCTTCCTATAAATTTACTGTCTAAGTGTATGCCCCTTGAGTGGTCCAAAAATATCAAATTTGAACTTAGATTTGGGTTGCCCTGCATTGATCTTCCCCCATGTATCTGAGGAAACAAATAACACCCCCTCTGAAGGAAGATTCTCCTATCTCGCTTTCAATCTTCAAAGTATTGCTACAAATCATTTCTACTACGCAATGAACAAGACTAATTTATGATGATAAATGTCAGGATGGTGGGTACCTTGAGGGGAGAATGGTGCTAAATGAGAAGGAGCATAAGAGAGCCATTAGGGAATTGGGAATATTCAGTGTCTTGAGTGGTAAATGATTATGCTTTGAGCTGTACATTTCAGATCTGTATACTTTTCTATATGTACATTATACCTCAGGTTTTCAAAAATATTTTTAATGTATAATGACCATTATATAGTCAGGCACTTAAGGAAACAAAACTCCATGAAAGAAAAGAAGAAGAAACAACAAACAATAGAAACAAACCAGAAAGAATTTGGTTACTGGGATTTGTCAAAAATAGACTGTAAAACAATGGTTTGCTATGTTTACTATGTTTAAATAAAGAAAATACAAGCTTAAAAATACTGCAGAGAATAGAAAACTATAGTAAATGACATACAGATTTGAAAAAAAAACGATACAACTAGAAAATTTAATAATCAAAATTAAGTTAAAAAAATTTAACAGCACATTACACACTGCTGAATAGAGAAGTGGAAGAAAAGACAGAAGAAGTGATCCCAAATATAGCACAAAGACAGAAAAAGATAGAAAACACAGATAAAATTTTAGTAAGAGACATAGAAAACAAAATTAGATGATCTAGCAAATTAATTGGAGTACCTAAAAAATAAGGAGAGAAAAAAAAAGAGAAGGGGCAATAATTATGAATGAACTTCAAGAAGTATTTATGAATACATCATAGTAAAACTGTTAAAAAAAAAAAAGACAAAAAGGAGATATTGTTAAAAATCATGAGAAACATATAGCTAACTGCTCAGTAGCAATAATGGAAGCCAAAAGACAGTGGAATGTTATATTCAATATGCTGGGGAAAAAAACCCTGCCAATTTGTAATTTTATACCATTTCCATCTGCAACACCATCATGGCCCTAAGTCCACAAGTGCCATGAGCAACAGTGGAAAGTCACAAAAAGGCCTTTGGAAGATGCAAATCACAATGAAGTTAGACAGTAACAATACCTGTGGGATTTCTGCATGAATCTGGTTAGCTGATACAAGTGCTTATCCAACTGTAAGTCCAATTTACTGATTCCTCATCACTTGGACTAGCTGTCATCACTGCCTCTGGGAATCTTTTCCTGACCCACACCCAGGAAGAATTAACTGAGCCATATCTCTACACCCACACCTCTCCACACATACCCCAATATCATATCCTGAGGCTGCCAACTCCACATTGTGCCTCCACTCTTTAGTACAGTGCCTGGCTAATTCCACATGCCCAATAAATGTCTGTTGAATTGAATTTTAAAGCAAGCAAACAAACCAAGCTTGTGGGATCAAGCTAAAGCACTAATTGGAGGGAGATTTATAGCCTCAAATGCACTTATTTCCTTCCATTGAATCTAGGATATCTGTTGTAAGACATATCAATATTTAATGGGAAAAAAATGTTTCCAATTGAACTATAACATGCCAGAAATTTTAAGATGTGCCCCAGTTTTTAAAATGTTAAAATGTGGAAAATGTGCACCTTACAACATATTAATATTTAAAAAGTAGAAAGGCTTAAAATCAGTGAACTAAACAATTCTCTCAAGAAGTTTAAAAAGAAACATCAGAAAAACTCTAAGAAAGATGAAAAATGGAAATTGTAAAAGATAAGAGCAAAAATCAATAAAACATAAAAGTAATAGACAACAGAGTATCAATAAAACTAAAGCTTGGTTCTTTGAAAAGATTAATAAAGTTGATAAACCACTGATAAAATTAACAGTTAAAAACAAGAGGAGATACAACTATATCAGGAAAAAACAGGACCTCACTACAGATCCTACAGACACCACAGTTTTAGTAAGATAATATAATAAATAGCTTTATGCCAATTAAAAATTTTTGCTATACTAGGAAAATTTCTTGAAAAATATAACCTACCAAAACTGACACAAGAGGAAATAAACAATCTGGATATCTCATAAGCACTGAAGAAATAGTTGGTATTCAAAATTCTCTCTCTCTCTCTCTCTCACACACACACACACACACACACACACAGACATACACATGCACGCATGCACATGTGCACACATACTCAAACATTTAAGGAAAACATAATTTCCATCTTACACGAAATCTTCTGGGAAAGCAGGGGGAAGCAGAGATACTTCTCACCTCATATACAAAATAATTCAGTATAAGAAAGGAAAATTATAGACCAACTTCATATATGAACACAGATGCAAATATCTCAAGCAGAATTCAAGATTTGCTTAATATTAGAAAATAAATCAATGTAATTCACTCCATTAGCAGATTGAGATAATCATATAATTTTTCTTTTTAGAGGGGAAAAAACACTGTTTAACAAAATTCAACAACCTTTCATGATAAAAAAATAAAAAAATCCTCTTAGCAAACTAGTTATAGAGGGAACTCCCTTAATATGAGAAAGGAGATCTACAAAAAAAAAAAAAAAAAAAAAAAAAAACTACATTAAAAACTCATGCTTAATGTTGAAACATTAAAATCTTTCTCTTTGAGATGAGGAGAAAGACTAGGATGCTTGCTTCCACTTCAGTTGAACTGGAGGTCTTAGCCAGCACAGTCATGGAAAAAGAAGAAGAAATAAGAGCTATAGGATTTAGAAAGAAACAAAACTGCACTTTTTGTTGAAGATATAATTTTGAACATAGAAAATCCAAAAGAAATGACAAGTAAGTTATTAAATTAATAACAATGTTTATTAATTGTATCCATAGTTGATGGATACAAAATCAATACAAAAAAATCAATTGTATTATCTTCCATAAATAAAAAGCTAGAAAGTGAAATTTATGGTATCTTATGAAAAGGTACCACTTAGAACAGCATCAAAACATCAAGTTTCCGGGAATAAATCTAGCAAAAGATATATGCAACTATAAGGAAAATTAAAAATCTTTACTGAGAGTCATTAAAGAAAGGCAATATACCCTATGTTTATAGGTGGAAAAACTTAGTATTGCAAAAATGTCAGTTCCCACATTGTTGTAACTTCAGTTGAAATGTCAACAGGTTATTATTTTTGTGGATTTTGACAAAGTAATTTTAAAATTTATGTGGAAATACAAAGGGAAAAGAAGAGCCAAAACATTCTTGAAGAAGAAAAATAAGGTGGAGGCTAGCCTTATTTTAAAGGTATTGGCCTAAGGATAGACCAATTGTGGTATCAGCCCAAGGATGACAAATAAAACAATAAAGTAGAAGAGGAACTCAGAAACAGACACACACACATATGGATTTGGTGTATGAGAGGTGGCATTGCCGAGTAGTGGGGAAAGGATGCTCTTTACTAAATGGTAATGGGACAACTGGATATCCAAGAAGAAGAAACGACAATGGACCCCTAACTCACACCATACATTAAAATCAACTCCAGGTAGATTATTGAGCTAAATTTGAAAGTCAAAACTATAAAGCTTTTAGGAGAAAATCTAGGAGATTTTCATGACTTTGAGGTAGTAAATTATTTCTTGCACAAGATGCAAAAAATAAAACTCATATTGTAAAAGATTCACACATTTGACTGCATTGAAATTAAGAACTTCAGTTTATCACAAGACACCATATTAAGAGTGAAAAGATAAGCTGCAGAATGGTGGAAATTACTGGAAACTCACATAACTCCAGTAGGAAAAGAACATCTACAAATCCAGGTTAAAAAGACAGAAAAACACAAAATGAGCAAAAGACATTCATACAAGAATAAAGAGACACTTCACAAAGAGTAAATCCAAATGGTCAATAAGCAGGTGGAAAAGTGGTCAACACCCTTACCAATCAGGGTAATGAAAATCCAAACCACAGTAGATACCACTACCTATACATACATCGACTGGATAAAGATTAAAAGTCCATTAAAATCAAGTGTTGGTCAGAATAGTATGGGAGTGAAAAGTGATATAATCACTCTGGAAAATAGTTTGGCATTATAAACACATTCCCTACAACCCAGATACTCCTCCTGAGCATGTGCCCTAGATTAAAGAAACCCATGCACATGTACAATAAGACGAGTAGAAAGAATGTTTTCACAGCATGGTTTTAATAATCAAAAGCAAGCAACCCAAGTGTGCACTGACAATATAATGGATATGTAAATTGTGGTGTATTACTATACTGGAAAACTAAAGGGCAATGAAAATAAACAAATGACAGCTATGCACAACAAGAATGAATCCTACAAATAATACAGACTATATATATATATATATATATATATATATGTTTATATTTATATAAAGAAAATGTTAGACATTCCCTCCCAGTGTTAAAGTTTCACAGCAGATCAAGAAGATGATTTGATTACATGAAAGTGAGGATGGTGGTTCTCTCCAGTGGGGAGGGAGAAAACTGTGACCCAGAAGGAAACACAGGAAGTTGAACACCGGCAATATTCTCTATTCTTGACCTGGATGGTAAAGTTGGGGGTTTGCTTTATAATTATTCATCATATTGTACATCTATTTTATATACTTTTCTATATGGAAGTTTTAATTCACAATTTTTTTAAAGATTAAAGAAAGGAAAAAGAAGAAAATTGGAAGGCCTGATGATCGCCAAGATCCCTTCCATTGCTGAGATTTTTTATGTTTTTTATGTTTTGCTTTATTTTATGTTTTTTATGTTTTGCTTTATTTTCATTTGGACTCCAAACCAGAAATCTGTCACCAGGTTCTCTCAGGGTCCATTCTAATGTCCCACCGAGAGAAAACCACCTTAGCTCAGCCAGATGCAGAGATTCAAATGCCCGCTAAGCTACTAGACCTGCTTCCTGACGCCAACACTGACCCTAGTCAGCATATCGGCAAGGCCAGTGAAGTCAGCAGGCAACACCTGGGTCTGCCGGCTGTCACATAATGACTGTGTGGTATGTGAATATATCTCAATAAAATGATGATTAAAAAAAAAAAAGTGCTATGGGAAGACTTCTCCCTGGAAACGTACATAGAACACCAAAAACAATCCATCGAACTTTTCTCAGTGGAAAATGGTTGCTATTCCTGTTATTGCTGTTTTATTGAATGAACAAGTAATTGAATTTGACAGGTAGATTTAAATAACAATGGAGGTGCATCTTTTCCAACAGTTAGGTTTTAAAGACTGTCCTTAAAGGGGAAATTTTCATATAGTCAAAAGTACCCTTTAAAAAACCCTTTATCATCTATATATTACAGCAAACATCACTTTTGTATATTTAAATCTATACAATAATTCTTAGGCATAATAAAGCACAAAAACCACTGAGCTAGACTAAAGAAAAGAAAAAAGAAAGGGCACTCAAATAATTCTGACTTTAATATAATTGTCAAACTCCTAGCAGTGAGCGAGAAATGAGAATTCTATAGTATTCCAGCTTCTGCAGAGTTTATTCTATAGTATTCCAGAATTCTATAGTATTCCAGCTTATCTGCAGAGTTTATTCCCTTCTGTTTTAACCTTACCATCTTGTTATCAAGAATTAATCTTATGAGAGATTTGGATTCCAAAGTTGGCATGTAAATTAAATGGCATATATATGTCCCTGCTAACTATTTTCTCATAATTTCATGATGAATGAAATAAAAGGAGCATCTCAGTAATTTTTTTTTCATATTACTTCCACTGAAATGAAGGTAGCTTGGTGCTGGTAGAGGACCATATCTGGAAAAATACTCCCATCCCCTGAAAGGAAAAAGTTAAAAGAGCAGGGGAATTTTCAAGATGACACCTGAATTTCCCATTTACTTGACTCATAGAGCTATATCAACTTAGGGGCTGAGGAGCTTAGAAATCACCTAGTTTAACTCCTGGCCAAAGGAGGTAGAGGGTGTGGCATAGTGAAAGAGAAATTGGCAAGGAGTATACCTGTGTTCTAGTCTCAGTTCTGCTATTAAAAAAGTTACTTTACCCTCAGGTGACTCAAATTTACCTATTTGTGAATGGAGGCTTGAACTTTTTTTTTAAATATGACCCCATCTAACCTGGGTTTGAATGACCTTGGGCAAGTCATTCAATCTTTCTGTGCTTCAGATTTCTCCTTTGTAAAAATTGTGTGTGTGTGTGTGTGTGTGTGTGTGTGTGTGTTACTGGAACAACAAGTGGCACTTCAGAAGCACTCAGTAAAATAAGCTGCCCTAATAATAATTATTATCGACATTATTAGGCCATGATTGATTCTTTCCTCCTATGATATAAGATTCAAAAAGTCCATCTCAAGAAAGTATGTCAGAAGATACATAATGGTAACTACAGAAATTACCAATTAATTCAATATTTAATGAGCTTCTGATGACCATGAATATCTAGGCTAAGCCAGAGCCCCCTCCACACACACACACACAAAAACGCATCCTTTTCCAATGTGGCAGGTGCTCACTTTGCCCACAACTGAACATTTAAACTGTTGCATCTCAAAGGCAGACCAATGATAACTTTCAAACAACTTTCCCCATAATAATATATCTTGTGTTAATGATATAAAAGTGCTCTGGGAAGCAACCAGATCAAGATCGCTTTAAACTCTACAGACACAAGGAGTTTTCAGCGTTACCCACCCTCACCCCCACTCCCCTACCCTCACCCCAGATCTCATTATAATGAACATGGATACATGGATGGGGACATAGCTGCAGCCTGGTCTATACAAACACCTTCCAAATATCTCTACCAGGGCGTCAGACTAGATGACCTCCAACATTCCTTCCAATCCTGGGATACTAGAATTCCACGGGCTAATAACATGGTCAAATGTAAGAAGTCAAATTGAAAGCAATCAACAAAGGCCAGGCCAGGGTGTTTACTAAAGACTTTGTAGTGAGGCTCAAGACTGGAGCTTTGTATTTCATGAGCCACTTTCTTTGCCCTGACTTGAGTGCTATCATCTAGTTAGTTTTCTTTTGAATCCTGGCTTAGACTCATTTTCCTGGGGTGGTTTATTTCTTCAGTTCTTAATTTACAGCTTGCACTAATGAGACATTTTCTTGCCTCTCCAAACTAGTGTGACCAAATCTGGGTCCCAACTTTCGGTAGAAATTACACTGTGGTTTAGTGTTGCAGAATCCCCAGCATCCTCAGATTGCAATTACCATCTACCCTAGACCTTCTCAATTTTAATTTCAGCCTCCACTTAAAAAAAGGAAAAAAAAAAAAAAAGGATGATATTTAATCCTTCCAATTAACATTTTGCAAGAGCAATCACTTCATGTCTCCAGTCTGTGCCGGGCTCGGGGAATAATGAAGGACCACATTACATCATACAGTGGCTAAAAAGAAACACTTTGAGCCATGTCACTGGGGACAGTCCCTGTAAAACCAGAATGTCTAGTCACTTTGACCTACAGCAAAAAGGATCAAATAACTAGGACAAGCACTAGTGCAAACAACTGATCAAGTTGTTAAACCCTATCGCAGCCGCTGGGTAAGCCGGGCTACAGTGAAACTTGCCAAGTAAAGAAGCAGTATGGGAAAAGAGAACAGTAGAGTGTTTCCCACCACCACCACCGCCACCACTTCCCTTTTGTTCCCCCTCATTCGTTCTCCCTCAAAAGGACCCAAGAATGTGGATGATGATTTGCAAAGGACTTTTGCCTTTTTTGCACCTAGCAGAATTCCCCACTTAAAAAATCAGCAAAATCTTTTCCAAGTAAGGTGAAACCACCATGCTCATAGCAAGCTAGCAGGCAAGACCCTCTTTTCTGCCAATGTATTTATGGTCTGCACACAGAAAATGACAGTATTTTAATAAACAAAAAGAAATTCCTGGTCAGCCTTCTAACCTTCTGTCAGAACAGTTGTGCTAACCCAGGTGTCCTGAGTGGATTAGATTATCAGGCGGCTGGAGGCAATGATTAAGAGTAATAATATAATAGCTAACATCTCTGCTGCTCTATCTCTGTGGCAGTTCCTGTGCTAAGAACTTTACCCACATCAGCTTATTTAATACTTTTGGTAACCCTAGGAAGAGCTTCTATTAGTATACCCATCTTTCAGACAAAAAAACTGAGGCTTAGAGGGGTTAGGTAATTAGCCCAAAGTCACAAAACTATAAAGTGGCAGTGTCTGATTAACAATACACCCACCACAACCTCCTCCTCAGCAGCATCTCTGGCCAGACTTTTATTTCTATATCTCCTTTCAAAACAACTGTAGCAGGATGTACTTGTTTATAAGGTTTGAAAGTCAAGTTTCAATAATAATAGCCTAACTTTATTTGAATAAAGGCCTATAATATTCAGACCTTATCACATCATCTCATTTGACCACGCCAACACTCTATAGGACGGGTAAGGTAGGATTATTTATTTTGCTTTTTAAATCCCTTAGAAATTATATTAGGTGACTAAGCCTTCCCAACAATTAAACTTTAAGAAGTTTTTTGCAAAACAATAATTGTCAAGATAGAGTAAATTGAAAACTTTACCCATTAGGGGAAGGAAAGCAGACATGCTATTTTGTTTGCAGCGGTGTCTGAATGTGGGCTTGGGAACGGGAAAGCGCATTATAAAACCACAGGGACTCACCACCCTGATACCTTGGAGACTCTTGGGCACAGGGAATGTTTCTGGGTGTTTTCTCTGCCTTGACTCGACGGGTTTTTGAAAGCTAGGCCCAAATGCAATAAGTGCATCTTGAAGATAAAGTTATTTTTCCTAAATTCCCACTCTCCTATATTTTCTCCTATTTCTAAGTAGTAGCATAAAGGTGCAGGCTCTGCAATCACTCAGTCCAGTGGTCACATCCCTGCTCCTCTACTTACTGGCTGCAGGACCTCTGGCAAGTTACTTCACCAATCTGAGCCTTAATGTTGTCATCTGAAAAATGGGAATATTGATTGTGAAGGTTAAATAAGGTAATGCATATAAACGCTAGGCACAGCTCTTGAGACTTAATAAGCATTCAATAAATGTTAGCTGTTACTAAAACACACCTCTTTTCATCTGGCTGTTAGAACTCTCTGAGGAAGAAATGAAAGACACAATCCTCATTTCTATCACTGACTAACTTTAATATTTGATATAATCATGAGAATGCAGCATAACAATTAAAATACAATCTTTTGAGGCTTTCAAAACCCTCGATAAAATTCCATACCTGTGGTCACACTGGGTCACATAGCATCAGGGAACTGGTTATCTCATGGTCCAGGAATGGGTTTAAAGACAGGAAACAGCAGATTGGGATAATCATATACTTCATTGTGTCAAAACTTGCTTACTTTGGGTTTCCCTTAGAGATTTGTTCTTTGCCAAGTCTTATTTAACATTTTTACAGATAACCTAAAAAGCAAATTCTAAAATGTCTGCAAATAACACTTAGTTTTCCTAAGCTTTGTTTGAACAACAGGAATTTATTGGCTCATGGTTTTGAGGTTAGAGAAGTCCAAAAAACTGGTGTCAGCCAGGCGATGCTGTTCCCCCAGTCTGCAACATTCTGGTGCTGGCTGTGGTGACCCTTGGGGTTCCTATGCTTGGATCTCTGCCTACGTCACAGACCAATGTCCTCTCCCTTCCAGGTTCCATGGATTTCCAGCTTCTCCACGTGACTTCCTCCCTGACTACCTCTGAATTTCTTCTGCTTATAAAGACCTCCAAGATTTCCTGACAAAGGCCCACCCTCATTCAATTGAGCCACACCTTAACTAAAATAACATCTTCAAGAGGTCCTATTTACAATCGTTCACACCCCCAGGAATGCAGATTAAGATTAGGAACATGTCTAAACTAGGGTACCCAATTCAATTCACCACAAATGTTAAAAGTTTCCAGGCAGTAAAATACCTAAACCTCAGGCAGCTCCTTTAAGACTTATGAGGGATCTAGTTCAAAGCTGTTTTTGAAGTCAAGTAGACCAGAATTTGAATCCTGTCACTTGTTAGATGCATGCAGTGGGACAACTTAATTAACCATTCCATTACTCTGTTTCATCACCTATGAAATGGAAGCACTAACATGCTCGTGCTTCAGAGGTTGTAAAGATTGCATGAGATAACGCAAGTGAAGTCCTTAGCACTGTGCCCAAACATAGTAAGTGATTAATAAATGGTAGAACATGATGACATTGGTGATAGGGGTAGAAGAGCAGGTATAATGGTGATGATGGTGGTGATGGAGGTAATGGTGTAGGGGAGCTGGTTCTAATGATGATAGTGGTGATAGTGGTAGCAGAATCATGTCTAGATGGGCTTCATTATGTATGATATAAAAATAAAAACACACCAGCTCTTGCTAGAGAGTGATAGGGTCTCCAGTATTAATTCTGACTCATAAAGGAACCTTGGTCTTGGGATACTCGGTAAAAGCAGTTGGACACAGAAAACTACCTTTCAGGCCAAGATCACAGGGCTTAGGATATATGACCAGATACAGCCCAGAGTATAGCATTTTCCCCTGGTTAATATGTGCTTCCTGTCTCTGAGGTTTGCAAATTCAAATGCCTCCAGGGGCCAGGCAGGAAATGTAAGCAAGTGAAGCTATGCAGGATGCTGCAATAAGGCAGGGTGAAGACTGGGGCAAACTAAGAGAGCACAAACTCCTCCTCTTCCAAAGAGAACAGCTGCTATTTCGCTCCAGCTGATCAGTGCCATGAGGCAACACAGACCCAGTATTGTCAGATTTCCCAATTTTCAAGTAAAGCTGGAAATCCAAAACTTTACATGAAATCTGTGTAAGACAAATAAAACATACCTGCAGGCTTGATTTGCCTATGGGCCACCAAATTGCAACTTCTGGTCTAAACCAAGGAGCTTCCCCTTTCTCTCTTCCTCTTGATCTCCAGTGCTTCTAGAGTAGCTTGATCATCTCACTCTGAACACCTGATTTTACTTTCTGTTTGCTCTATTTTCACCCATATCCTGGTTTCCATTTTTCCTACCTTTGTCTAGAAACTCCAGTCCATACAACAATGCTTGCCTTCTTTGATATCTTGGTTTGGTCTTATTGATACTGACTACACAATGCAAGTGATTTGATCCAGCTGAAAGGGTTCACCCAACCCCTTGCCTAGACTCAAGCAATGATTATCAATTACTTTCTGAAGATGTCAGCCGAATGTGTTCCTTTCAATAAGATTACCTCCCCAAGGTAATTTCATCAGCTTGCATGTCTCCCACTGCCCTCTATAGGCTGATGACTTCTAAATCTATAGATTCTATTCAGAGCTCCCATCTGAACGCCATATCTATAGATCCAATTAATTATTCGACATCTCCATCTGCATATCTCACAGATACCTAAAGCTCAATAGGTGAGCTCAATAGCTCAAAGTTTAACGCATCATCTTTCCACCTAAGCTGGATCCTTCTATCTCTATCCCTGTGAAAGCTGCTGCCCTCTGCCTCCCCATTACCCACCATGCCAGGACACTGGAGACCTCCTAGATACACCTTTGCCTTCTTTCACATCATGCAATTCATGGCTCAGTCCTTTAGGTTTGACTCATTGATATCTACCACATCCATCTTTTCCCCCTGTCCAGGTTTGCCCATTGATATCTACCACATCCATTTCTTCTCTCTGTCCAGGCCTTTATCATATCTTGTCAGGAATATCACAACACTCTCCAAAGTGATTTTTCTATTTCTAATATTACATCCTCCATCCTCTATTCTGAGCCAGGTAACCCTTTAAAACACAAATCTGATCACGTTTTTCCCTGTTAAGATTCTTCAGTGATTCCACATAATCTGTAGGATAAAGTGCAAACTCCTTAGCATATCTATAAAGCTCCACATGATATGGCCCCTGGTGAAACTTCCCTGTTTTTCTCCCTCAAACCTTCATACCAAAATGTACACATTTCCCTAAACATATACTGTTAGAATCACATTACATATATTGACTGGCTTAAATCTTGCAAGAACTCTATTAAGCAAGGAGTATTATTATTCCCATCTTTCTTACAAGGAACCCGAAGCACAGCTGGGTAACTAACCTGTCCAGGTCACATGACTCAGGAGAGGCCCAGCCAGCATTTAAACCAGCCTCCGGAATCTACGCTCTCAACCATGATACTATGCATCTTCGCTGAGCACTCTCTGCCCACAATGCTGACTACTCGGCAGACACCTACTCACATGCCCAGGCTCAACTCAAGAAACCCCTCTCCTATGAAACCTCTCCTGGCCTCCAACACGGAACTGACCAGTCCCATCCCTTCTATTTCTCTTACAGATGTCTAGCCTAGTACCTGCAACTCCTTAGTTATTCTCGTTTGAATCTCTCTCCCCTATTAGACTGTAAACTCTTTGAGGGAGGGAGGGGGATTATTCATTATTCTTTGTATCCCCAGTGCTAGTGCAGTATGAGGCACATGATACGGTATTTAATGAGTGTTTGGGGAATAAGTGGTTGAATAAATAAATTAATTAAATGCCAGTAGAACAATGGGCAGCATAAGAAGGGCAATACAGTATAAGATCTTATTTCTACATTTTAAGAAAAGTATACAACTGGGAAAGATTCAATATACTGAATTTGGAGGGTGGGGGGATAAGAATAAGGATGGTAGCGTATGGATAGACTGAGGCTTCAATCCTAGGTTTATGGAGGACATGGATAAGATAAACAAGAACTCATTTCAACATTGAAACTCAGGGCTACAACCTCGAAGCTTACAAGTACTGCTGGGACAATAAAACCAAGTGCTGCTGTCACCAAGAATGGAATGTATGGATCCAAAGGCTGATTCAAGCTGAAGTACAAAAAGGCTTTCTAAAGGTAAAAAATAATTCACTGATGGCATTGATCCAATTCCCATTTATGATTTCATAAAATTCAACAAGTAAGGAAGGAGTGCTTACTTATTCTTATCTTGGATGCTCAGGACTAGAAGACAAATCTGAAAAACCACAGTGCTTGCCCTGAAGAAGCTTATAGTTTCATGGAGAGACAGATACAAGCAATCATTTCTATATACAGTGCTTCTCACATTATCTATGGTAAAGAATAGCTTTTTAAAATTATTTCCAATCTGCCACAGACTGATGTTTTTATAAAGCACAATAAAAATAAACTTAGAAAAATAAAATCAGAAATACAAGAAACCAGCCTCATTCAAAAAAATTTATTAGAATCAACAAACATAAAATTTACTTTGCAAAATTGCTAAAAATGATTCTCCACACCATCAATTTCTATGCTTACCTTATTATGGACCAGTAATAAACAATTTGCAGATCAGCCATGGTCCACAGACCATATTTTGAGCAGTATTGATAAGGAATATGTTGTTGCTTACTTTAACAGGTACAGGTATACAGTGCAGTGGGAGCACAGGACAAGAAGTTACTAAGGAAAACTAAATTATTTGGGAACCAACCCTACTCAGTTGATACATTTTACCCAAATCCCCTCATTAGAATACAGGTCTATGTTTCTTTTCTTCTCCATGACCTATTTTCTTAAAAATGTAGCCCACATTTGCTGCCTCTCATCACCACGCTATAACTAATTCACAGCCTAGAACAAAAAAAAAAAAAAAAAAATTGCTGCACTTCTTCACTCTTTTGTTGTAATATTTATATTGTACAATATGGGATAGCTGTTTATCTCTTGTTTCCCATTAGATTTTTAGCAAGAACCTTGTTGTATTTATTTTAATATCCTCAACAGCACCTACTAAAGGCTTTCAGCCAGTAATTACTCAATAATTGTTGAATGAGTGAAAGAATGAATTAATGAATGGACATGTAAACAGTCTACCACTCTGGGCCTCCAAAGACAGATTATTGAAATGCACCATGTTTTAATTTATTTGATACCAAAGGTTAATGCTTCCCTTTAGACTCAAGCTGCTGGAATCACTTAATTGTTCTATACTTGGCCCACATGTGAAATTCCAACCAACATCAAATGGAAGTTTGATTAAACAGACCAGGAACAGCATGTGTGATAGATGTGAATTCCCCCCAGGATAGGATGTGGGTCTGGGAACCAGAAGACTTGACACTATGGGACTGAAAGTTCTCAAAAAGAGCCCAGAGTTTTCAAAAACAGTCCATATCCTATGCCCAGCGAATGATAATTTGTGCTTCAGAGACCCCAAGGTATCTGGATCAAGTCATCAGATCTCGAGCCTGTCCTTCTATCCCCTATACTTCCCACTCTTCTTCTAATGATTGTATTCACGCTTATAATTTAAAAAAAAAAAAAAAAGGAGAATTCAGTGATATTGTAAAAACAGTTCCAACCTAAGGAGGCAAAAGGACAACGCAGTTTCAGCTTCTAAGATTATTCTAGCTTCTCAGAAGCTCTTGTTGCCCTTGAAGCTGGTTTCCTGGAGCAGCTAAGATTCCTGGGATTCTGCAAGCGGCTAGAGTCATCTGGTGAGTGATCAGAGGCTCCTGGGAGCAGGCCCAGCTGGGATTCCTTCCAAACCATGTCTGCACCACCTGTAACTCTTCAATACACATGCTTGCCAGAAGTTCGTCCCAGCCCAGAGGGGGATGGGGAGAATGGCCTTTCCAGAAAGAACCACCAGCCAGCTTTGGCAGCAGAAGGGCATCCTTGTGCCCTGGGAAGGAATCAGGGCTTCCAGCAAAGGGCGCCTCGCCAGCCCTGGTATGCAGATCCGGGACCTGAGCCCACTGAGCCTGCCACGACTTGCCCAGGAGACAGGCCCAGCAAAGATGGGAAAGGTGTTCGTTTCCCACCTCCTTCAGTTCCAGCCAGTTCCAGGCTCATTTGAAGTCCTGGGCAGGGAGCATGGGCAGTTCTGACACTGGGTTTTTTCAGTGAGCCTCTGGGATTCAGGTGCTCTCTCACTCTCTCTCTCTCTCTCCGGAAAACTGACCAACTTAAATCAAACCAAGGAAGTTTTTCAACTTCTGTAAACCTCAGAGTTCTTATTTTTCAAACAGCATTAATCTAACCCAGAATTTCTCAACTTTGGCACTATTAACATTTTGTATTTATAATTTGTGTGTTTGTGGGGGGAGGGGTGTCTATCCTGTGCTTTACAGAATGTTTTGCAGCATCCCTGACCTCTACCTGCTAAATGCAGGTAGCACTTCCCTCTTCCCAGCTGTGACAACCAAAAAGGAGAATGTCCCTTGGGGGGCTAAATCACCCCCAGCTGAGGACCAGTGACCTAACTTAATTGTTGGGATTGTTGTTTTATACATATTATTGCAGATATAAAGAGCCCAGAACCTACTAAGCACCCAAGAAGTATTAACTCCTACAGCAGATGCCATCACTGCCTCACCCACATCCTCTGAGAATTCACCTCAACAGCCTGAAGACTGCTTCCCAGGAACACTTGTGACCATCTGGCCTTGGGAGTACAGTTAGTCTGTGCACAGGGCAAATTGGAAGTTAATGCCCTTAGAAGCAGCCCTTAACCACTGATGAGAAAGGAGTTAGTGGATAAATACCCCAGCTACCTAGCTCCTTAGTTGAGATGATTCTGAGATGTGTTGTCTCCCAGAAATACCCAGAAGAGCTCAGACTCCACTAATCACATGGTAACTGTCTGTATAACACATCCCTTCCCTATCTCACTTTCCTACTCGCCTCCAGGTATTTCCTAGGATCACTTCTCAAACTATTTGCAGAACTTCCTTTTTCCATCATGCATTTCCATCTTTTAGAAACCTAATATGTAAACAGTATGCCTTTTTTAATATATAAAACTTAACATATAAAAATGCCTTACCTTGCTGATTCACTGGGCTTCTCATTAGTGTTTACCCAGCATGGTGTTTCACAATTTTTTTAGGTACTGCTAATAATACTGCTGTATTTTAAGGACTGCTGAAAATAATGATCAATGCATTCCAGATAGTCTTCATGCAGGTAGAAATTAAAAGATTCTCACTTCTCACCAGGCCCTAAGCCCAATAAATCCTCCACATTGTTGCCACAAAGCTCCTGTTAAAATGCATGTGAGATAATATCTGACCTGAAGCCAGTGGTCTTGTCTGTTGCTGTAAAACTTAGCATCTAAAACTGATCCTGGCACATAGTAGGTGCCCAGTAATATTTGTTCACTTAGTGAGTGAATGGCATTCTCATACTTAAAATCTTTGCATGCTGCACCATATTATCAGTAAAGCATAAAGACCAAACTCCTTAAATATGGTGCACAACTTTGATGTTTATGGAGGCAGTATTCATGATCTGCAACGGGTGCAGGTGGCCTAAGGATACATTGACTGAGAAACCAAATGGTGAACTGTATGTATTCCATGGATACAACAGAATATTGAGCAACTTCAAGAAGAGTGAAACTGAGACATGCAACAAGGTGAAAGGATCCTTTTGACAGCATTTTGAGTGAAGCACACCAGAAACAAAGGCAAACACTATAATGCCTCACCAATATGGACTAACTACAATATGTAACTCAGAACTGAATCTTAGATCACAGCTTATCAGGGGAATGCTTACTGTAATGGTCCCTAGATTGTAAGCTCTTACAGCAGTCACATCTATTCCTGAACTGAAATGGCTATCTCCAGATTCTGAGATCCTAATCCCTTTGTGTATAACCTGATCAGTCTCTGGAACTTTGGGTATCTGTGTGACACCTGAAACTCAGAGCTAGAGGTTGGCAGATATGAATGTCAGTATTAGCACATACAGCAACTATTTAAAAAGCTGAAAAAGAGTCCAGACTTCAATTAGAGATATGAATGAGGCAGATATGGTTAGGAGTAGGGCAAATCGGGCCAAAGAGTAAAGGACAATATTGACTGTGTTTTAAAACTTCAACTTCCATGTGAGACCAAGAGAAGAGATGTCTATTTGGTGCAGGATCTATATTTTCCGTAGTACACTAAACACCATAATTAAATGGAACTTTGAATAGGAAGTGAGATCTGGTAGGGCTGTACAGGTTAGTGTGAAATAGCGACACATCCCAAAGTAATTTGGGCAGAGAATAAAAACATATGTGTAGGGCCCCCCTGAGGAGCTGGGGGAAAATGCAGAAGTGTTGGACTTCCTTGCCTGGGTTGTTGCTGATGTTCTCACAAACATTGGAGACTGATGGTTTGGTATGCCGAGCCCTTATGAAGCTCATTGCTGCAAAGGAGAGGCTAAACCTGCTTATAATTGCGCCTAAGAGTCTCCCCCTGAGTACATCTTTGTTGCTCAGATGAGACCCTCTCTCTCTAGCTAAGCCAACTCGGCAGGTGAACTCACTGCCCTCCCACTACTTGTGACCTGACTCCCAGGGATGTAAATCTCCATGGCAACGCAGGATATGACTCCTGGGGATGAACCTGGACCTGGCATCATGGGATTGAGAACATCTTGACCAAAAGGGGGAAGCAAAATGAAATAAAATAAAGTTTCAGTGGCTGAGAGATTTCAAATGGAGTTGAGAGGTCATTCTGCACTATACAGATATCCCTTTTTAGGTTTTAATGTATTGGAATAGCTAGAAGTAAATACTTGAAACTATCAAGCTCCAACCCAGTAGTAGCCTTAAGTCTTGAAGACAATTGTATAACTATGTAGCTCACAAGGGGTGACAGTGTGATTGTGAAAACCTTGTGGCTCACATTCCCTGTATCCAGAGTATGGATGGATGAGTAGAAAAATGGGGACAAAAACTAAATGAAAAATAGAGTGATGGCAGGAGGGTGATTTGGGTGTTCTTTTTTACTTTTATTATTTATTCCTATTTTTTTCTTTCTGGTGTAAGGAAAATGTTCAAAAATAGATTGGGGTAATGAATGCACAACTATATGATGGTACTGTGAACAGTTAACTGTACATCAGGGATGACCATATGGTATGTGAATATATCTTAATAAAACTGAATTTAAAAAAAAGTTTTAAAAAATGGTGCACAAGACAGAGCATCATGACCTGGTCTCTACTTCCCTCTCCAACTTCATCTCTCCCCACTTATCCTTTCCACCCTACCCCCAAACATACCCACACGCAACCTGTTCTGCACTATTTGTGGTTCCAAGAAAGGTGTGCTCTTTGGCCTGTGCGACATTTATGCCTAGGCTGCTTCTTGGCCTATGCTGCCCCCTCAACTCCTGGGATGCCTTTTCCCAGTCCTTTCCCTCTTGATGCCCACAGGTTATTCAAGAGCCTGCTGAAATCTGACCTCCCTGGGTGATCTGCCCTGATCCGTAAAGGTGGCCTGCTCTGCTTCCATTCCACTATTGTAATTTTGGGTTTGCTCTTCTATCTCCCCTACCAGACAGAGTGTGCCTTGTGATAAGAGGCCATGTCTTTTATTTATAGGAATCCCAATGCCTGATGCATTTTAAGTGCTCAGAAAATAAATGCTTGTGTATTGATGAAAGGCCTTAATTGTTCCCTTTAGTAATACTTTGAAAATACTTTGCAATCCTCATTCCCTTAAGTCAGCAACTGACTTTTGCATAGAGAGAAATCTGGTAAATCCCAAGGATTCCTTGACTACTAACCATTTTCAGGAATTCACTGAGGGCAAACTACACATACATGGCCCACATGACCTCAGTTTCCTACTGCCGCGGTTTGACTGTATAAATGACAAGGTGAATCTAGGGTCTTGACCAGGGAACAGTGTGGCCTGCCACCCATGTCTCCCACATCGCACAACCAAGTGGGTGGTTGTCATGAGAGCCCAGAGAAGCTTTTTGGAAGTTGTTCTCTTCATTGAGTTGAGCTCTTTCAAGCTATAAGAACAGCTTCCAGATGGAATGTTTTCAAATCCAACACTAGCTTTTGAATCTTGGAGCTTGTGCCTAGTAACTAGTAAGCTGGTTTCACGGAAACAGAAGGTAGTAAGCAAGGAAGAGAATATGTACAGTTCTACCCTAAAGGCCCTATTAATTCTGTATCCGAATCTTCTTCAGTCATAAGTTCCAGCTGGGACACAACAGCCCTTCCTCACTTCCTTACTACCCTTCCACTTTCACTCTCCCAAAACAAAGCTGACTGAATAGCTGCACACATTTCCTATCCAAACAACCCTGAGACTTGAATAGCCTCTAATTATATGAAAAAAGAAAGTGTAATGTCAATGAACTACATAATAAGTAGATAGTTTTCATTACATTGATTCAATCATGCAACCAGCAAGCACTGAGCTTCTATCCATGTGACCAGCTCAGTACCAGGAGGGAGTTGTTTGCTTCTGAAAATTGACAATATTTATAAGATGCACATGTCCACTAAGACAAAAACACGGAAATCAAATTCTAGACATGACATCTGAAAAGTAATAGAAGTTCATGTGACAGTAAATCTGACATCTGTCAGCAAGGAGACACTAATTGAAGTCTCTCTTGTAAAGTCTCCTGCTGAGCTAAGAATCAACAAAAATCCATTTTCAACAAAGTAGAGGACATAGGTTTTCCACCAGAACTGCTTGAAACTCTTCCTCAGTTCCAACTTCCTAATCTTTGGATATACTATTGATAACCTGTATATGCAAAAAGAGCCATTCTACATTACATAATTATCAGCAGTTCCCCAAGCTCTTTATTCATTGCGCTTTCTGTATCTGCATATGGAAACCTGAATGAAATATAGGTGATTTTTTTCTTGCTCTGCTTCTAAAAATAGTTTCCACTTGACATTTCGTGATCCTACATGCCATCATAGTCACAATCCAGGAGTATTATCTAAACAGCACAGGGGAGTCTCTCAACTCAACAGACAGTTGTTTGGCATGAGACTCTAGGAGTTGGCCCACAGAAGGCCACAAAAGTTCCACGTGAAAATAAATGTAGAGCCTGAAGCTTCCTCAGGAAGAAATCATAGAACCACCAAAAGTCCAAGGCAGGAAGAATTCCCAGAGACCGCGAAACTAGCTATCTCACTCAAAAGCTGGGGGTACTTCCCTGAAAGCCAGGGAAGATATCTGAAATGTTCAAGTCCCCGTAACAGGGAAGATGAGTGTTGCCAGGGTTCAAGTCTCCTGTCACTCACACCATGCTCTTCCCACTGTACCACCCTACGTCTCCTCAAGCAGGCCATTCATGAATCCCTCACCCCCTGAACAAGCTGACCCAACATTGGTGACCCCAGGCATTAGCAATATTTTTTTTATTATTTTTCTTTATTGAGATTGTTCACATACCATACAACTATCCAAAGATCCAAAGTATACAATCAATTGCTCATGGTACCATCATAAAGCTGTGCATCCATCATCACAATTAATTTTTTTTCAATTTTTAGAACATTTTCATTACTCCAGAAAAGAAATAAAGATAAAAAAAGGAAATTCAAATCCTCCCATACCACTAACAAACCCCCCTCCATTACTGATTAATAGTTTTGGTATACTACATTTGTTACTGTTGATGAAAGAATGTTAAAATAGTACTAACTGTAGTATATAGTTTGCAATAGATACATATATTTTTTCCCATATGCCCCTCTATAATTAACTTTTAGTTATAGTGCCATGCATTTGTTCTAGTTCATGAGAGGGATTGCTAATATTTGTACATTTAATCACGGACATTGTCCACCACAAGATTCACTGTTTTATACATTCCCATCTTTTAATCTCCAACTTTCCTTCTGGTGACATACATGACTTTGAGCTTACCCTTTCCACCACCTACACACACCATTCAGCATTGTTACTTGTTCTCACAACGTACTACCATCACCTCTGACTATTTCCAAATGTTTACGTTCACCCTAGTTGAACATTCTGCTCATAATAAGCAACCGCTCCCCATTCTTTAGCCTTGTTCTATATCATGGTAACTTACATTTCATGTCTATGAATTTACATATTATAATTAGTCATATCAGTGAGACCCTGCAATATTTGTCCATATGTGTCTGTTTTATTTCACTCAATATAATGCCCTCAAGGCTTGTTCATCAACCCATTTTTTTTAAGACAGTTTTGTTCACACACCATACATTCCGTCCTAAGTAAACAATCATTGGTTCCCTGTATAGTCATATATTCATGTATTCAGCACCATAGCCACTATCTATCTAAGAACATCTCCATTTCTTCCACAAAGAAGGAGGAAGAGTCAACGAAGGTAGAGAGACAAAAGAAAAAGAAAAAAAAAAGAGAAAAAAAAAACCATGACAGCTAGAAAGCAACAAAAGGAAAGACAGCATTAAACTAAAGTAGAATAAAGAGTCAGACAACATCACCAATGCTAGGAGTCCCATACCCTTCCCCTATGCCCCCACCCCCCATATGCTTTTAGCTTTGGTATATTGCCTTTGTTATACTAAAGGAAGCATAATACAATGTTTCTGTTAATATAGTCTCTAGTTTGCACTGATTGTATTTTCCCCCCAATTCCACCCTATTTTTAACACCCTGCAATGTTGACATTCATTTGTCCTACCTCATGTAAAAACATATTCGTACCTTTTATCACAATCGTTGAGCACCCTAGGTTTCACTGAGTTATACTGTCCCAGTCTTAATCTTTTTTCTTTCGTTCTGGTGTCCCACATGGTCCTAACCTTCCTCTTTCAACCATGCTCACAGTCATCTTTGTTCAGTGTTCTTACATTGCTGTGCTACTATCTCCCAAATTGTGTTCCAAACCTCTCACTCCTGTCTTTTCCTTTCTGTCTGCAGTGCTTCCTTTAGTGTTTCCTGTAGAGCAGGTATCTGGTTCACAAACTCTCTCATTGTATGTTTGTCTGAGAATATTTTAAACTCTCCCTCACATTTGAAGGACAGTTTTGCCGGATATAGGATTCTTCGTTGGTGGTTTTTCTCTTTCAGTATCTTAAATATATCACCCCACTTCCTTCTTGCCTCCATGGTTTCTACTGAGAAATCCACACATAGTCTTATCAAGCTTCCTTTGCATGTGATGGATCGCTTTTCTCTTGCTGCTTTCAGGATTCTCTCTTTATCTTTGATGTTTGATAATCTGATTGTTAAGTGTTGTGGCATACGCCTATTCAGATTTATTGTTTGGGGTACGCTGCGCTTCTTGGATCCATAATTTTATATCTTTCATAAGAGATGGGAAATTTTCATTGATTATTTCCTCTATTATTGCTTCTGCCCCTTTTTCCTTCTCTTCTCCTTCTGGGACACCAATGACACGTACATTCATGCATATTGTTTTGTCCTTAAGTTCCTGGAGATGTTGCTCATATTTTTCCATTCTTTTCTCTATCTGTTCTTTTGTGTGTAGGCTTTCAGGTGCCTTGTTCTACAATTCCTGAGTATTTTCTTCTGCCTCTTGAGATCTGCTGTTTAATGTTTCCATTGTGTCTTTCATTTCTTGTGTTTTGCCTTTCATTTCCACAGATTCTGCCAGTTTTTTCGAACTTACGATTTCTACATTATGTACGCCCAATTTTTCATTATATGCTCCATCTCTTTTGCCTTATCTTCCCTAAACTTTTTGAATTGTTTTAGTATTAGTTGTTTAAATTCCTGTATCTCAGTTGAAGTGTAAGTTTGTTCCTCTGACTGGGCCATAACTTCATTTTTCTTAGTGTAGGTTATAGTTTTCTGTTGTCTAGGCATCTGATTTCCTTGGTTACCCCGATCAGGTTTTCCCAGACCAGAACGGGCTCAGGTCTCAGAAGGAGGCAATAGTATCAAGTTTCTCTGAGGGTGTGTCTGAGAAGATCAGTACACCCTATGAGGCCTCAAGTCACTGTGCTCTTCCATCCAGCTGGTGGCTCCTGTCAGCCTGTAGCTCCAGAAGGAGGTGTGGCCCATGGCTGTTTTCCCCCAGGCTCTGGGGTCTGGTTCTGAATGGAAGGCGGGTAGTAGAGCTTGGCACCACCTTCTTCTTCTTAGGGAAAATACACCCCCTAGGGAGAGGCCATTTACATTTGAATAGTCTCTCCCCCTGTGCCATCTCCACCCTTGTCTGGGTCAGAACACTAGGAATTGAAAATGGCTGAGTCTTTCTCCACTGAGCCAAAAAAGGGACAAAAATCCCCCTTCAAGGCCAGTCCATGGCCACTCTCCAGCTCTCCAAGGTCAGTCGTCACCAAAAGCCTCTGTCTGTTTGTTGGGGGTTCGTATCTTGTATTGAGCAGTCCACATTTGTTAATTAAAACCCCAGTTGGAGCTCAGCTGAGCTATATTCATTGCTGGGAGAGAGCTGCTCTCTAGCACCATGGGGCTTTGCAGTTTGGGCCGTGGGGGATCCCGGCTTGGACCCACAGTTTTTACTTATAGATTTTATGCTGCAATCTCGAGCATTCCTCCCAATTCAGGTTGGTGTATGATGCGTGGGCGGTCACATTTGTCCCCCCACAGTTATTCCAGATTATTTACTCGTTGTTCCCGGCTGTTTATTAGTTGTTCTTGGTGGACTAACTAGCTTCCACTCCTCTCTATGCTGCCAACTTCTTCCATCCCACAATATATTTTTGTTAAAAGTTTCCCCTTCAGCTTGAACCTTCCCAGTACCAACATTTCCTGCTAAAGAAAGACATGAACCCAGCTAAAGTAACTGCTACTGCTGTTATAAAAATACACCATTACTCATAGGCCTCCACAGAATGAGACGTAATTCTCTTTTTATGTGCTCTAACAGCAAGGATGTTTAAATGTCATTTTTATTTTGACAGTATTTCAGTGGAGGCCATTAATGCTGCATTCTATGTAGATATATTTTATTATTCTGAAGACCAGTGCCTTTCTGTGTTGTATTCTTTTGATGGAAGTGAGGCTCCAAAATAGCAATATAGCTATATATATATATATAATCAACTATAGTTGTATAGGGGAGTATACATATTCACACATATATTTATCTAACCATGGTTGTAAAGGGATTATGGGGGAGGGTAGCCTGGCAACACTAGTGATTTAAGCTTGGTTTTACTTTAACTCATTGTCCTGACACCTTCCTTTCCCAAAGATTCAGTCCCTGACTAATAGTTTCAAATTCCATGTGGTTTTCTTACTTTTTTATGTCATGCCTAAGATATGATGAATAGCTCAGCATACAGTTTAGCAGGTGAATTTAGACAAATGGTATGCACAGAAAGAAGGTCCCTTTATCAAAAGAAAAAAAATTGAAAAGAGAAAATGAAGAAATGCTTCTGTTATATTATGCTGGTAAAGAGAGTATCAATTAACACGGCCCGTTTAGAAAGCAAGATGGTGAAACCAAGCTGAAGCCGAAAGATTTTGAATCTTTTAACAGTCACTTCTGGAAACAATTCTAGGAAAAATAATTTAAGTAATATGACCATTGCAATGTGAACTAAAATGTGGGACAAGGTTATATGCATGAGGAAATAAGGATGTCCATTACAGTGTTAAGTAAATTAGAAGGTTGTGGGACAGAAACTGGAAACAACAACCTCAAGTTTTTAAAAACGAGATAAAATATACTAAAACATAGTGTTATGGTTAAATATGCAGCCATTAAAAACAATTATAATGAAACTATTATTATTACAAAAATAAAGAAAAAGATGTTGAATGAAATGTTAGAGAGCACAAAAAAGTATGTATGTGTCCATTACAATTCTTTGAAAATATGTCATTTCCCTGCTTAAAAGCCTTCACTATCTTCCCAGTGCCATCACATTTTAGCCCAGTTTCCTTAATATGGTCCATTAGGCCTTTCTTTGTCCGATCTCCACCTATCCCTCCAACCTTAACTCGTCCCACTTCCTAACCACCCAGCGCAAGGGCCCTTAGAATTGCCCTTAGAATGAGCAGCCAGCAGAGACATCACTTCTTTGAAAGACTCTATGACATTCCCCACAACATGGCTCCCTATCCCAGCATCGTCACACTGCATTGCACTTGTACTCATTGTTGCCACAAGTAGACTGTGAGCATCTTGAGAACCAAGATCTTGTCTCCCCTACTCGCTGCTGTATTCCAGAGCCTAGTGCAGTGCCTGGCATATGGCAGGCTCAATGGATGTGCATCGGATGGATGAATAAATAAAAGAATAATCAATGAATGAATCGGTGACTGAATCAATCAACAGAAATCACTGCTATTCTGGCCTCCCTGCTCTCCTATTTGAATGAATAACAGAATGCATACATGCATGCCTACACATACAGTGAATAGAGATAAGACGGGAAGATGAAACATGAAAGACTGTGGTATTAGGGTAATGGAGCTGATCTCTTTATTCAAAATTGTCTTTGATATTGTTTTTTTTACTGTTAATAGCTTTTTGAGATATATTCATATATCATATAATTGACCCATTTAAAGTATACAATTCAATGTTTTTAGTATGTTCACAGAGTCATGCAGCCATCACCACAATCACTTTTAGAATGGTTTCATCATCCCAAAAAGAAGCACTGTACCCTTTGGCAATCACCATCAAACCACCTCTCCACTCCTCCTACCCCTAAGCAATCGCTAATCTACTTTTCATCTCTGTAGATTACCTATTCTGCACGGGTATATAAATGGAATCATATAATACATGGTCTTTTGTATCTGGCTTCTTTCACTTAGCATAATGCTTTCAAGGTTCATCCATGTTGTAGCATGTATCAGAACTTCATTCCTTTTATTGCCAAATAATGTTCCATTTTATGGATATACCAAACTTTGTTTATCTATTCATCTGATGGGCATTTGGGTTTTCCACCTTTTGGCTATATGAATAATGCTGCTATGAACATTCATGTACAAGTTTTTGTGTGGAATATTTTATTTCTCTTGAGTATATGCATAGGTTTGGTGCTGGATCATATGATAATTCTATATTTAGCATTTTGAAGACCTGCCAGAATATTTTCCAAAGTGGCCACAACATTTTACAATCCCCCCAGCAGTACCTGAGGGTTTTTCAATCATTTCTGTCAATTTAGAAAAAATGTTTAGAATGAAAAAGAGAAAGAGTTTCTTTCTAATAAATATGAAGTATATGAGAGATCACTCTTGAGACTGTGATAACCACAAAGGAGAAGAGTGTACTAAATAAGAAGGTTTAACGAACCATTAAAAAAAGAAAAGAAAGAGTATTGAGCCAGCCCATGGAGATGAGTGAGAACTTCAGCTCAAGTCAGGTGGCCAGGTTTCAATCCTGTCTCCGGGCAAGTTGCTCAGACTCTCTGAGCCACGGTTTCCATATCTCTAAAGTGGAATACACACAGTGCTGGTGTGATAATTAAACAAAATGTGCACATAAAGCACATAGCACAGTCCCCGGCACACAGTAAGCACTCAGTAAATGCTTGCTGCTACTAGTAAGAGGAAATCAGGTTAAATAAATTTAATCAGTTGTGTGTGTGTGTGCATGTATATGTTAATTCTAGGACTTCTATTACGCAAATATTCATTGTGCTATTCAAAGTAAAGAGCATTTGTCTCTCAAATTACATTGACCATGGAACCCTTTATTCAAAGGTTGTCTGGCCAGATAGGTGATCCAGGAACACATCTTAGGAAACGCTAATCTCTCTTTTACAGATTGGAACCTGAATCCCTGAAAGGAATTGCCCCAGGACATTGAGCCACTTGATAACAAATTCAAACAGAGAACACAGGTTTTTGCCCCCACCCCATTCTTCAGTGAGGTTCTTTGAATAAACCTATCCCTTTGGGAGAAAGAAAGGAGGGAGAAGTCCTATCAGGTTGTCCCTTCCCTCCACTTATTCAGTCAATCAGGCTCAGACCCTGCCCTCCCAGGCCCATCCTTACATTTTCATGGCTGGGGCAGAAGTACAAATGGAGTCCCACATAACATATGTCTAAATGAACAACAAATTCTAAATAAAATACCTTCTGACCTCCTGCCTTCACAAGCAAAGCTTCATATCAATCTGGAAGGGCAAGTTCAAATTTAGAACCCCTCAGCATTTCTCAGGACAACATTGTGCCCCTAGCCCAAGTCAGTGCCCCATCACTTCCCGCTGTGAGGGACCCTGCTCACATGTATGTGTACCCTTAGGCACATGTCCAAGCTTCAACCCAAGCCGCCTGCAACAGATGCCTCTCGATGCCCCCTTAGGACTGGGAAGTGTGAGGACTGGCCAAGGGGTGGACTCTCAGGAGTCACATCCAGGGAGGAGGCCAGTGTTTGGAGGCGGGTACACTGGGGACCCCAGACACCTGGGGTACGCAGAGGCCTGGGCTCTGAATGGACACTGTGCCTCGGCCCTGCAGACCCATCATCACCCTATAGAGAAAGGAGTAGCGGGAGGAGGCCCAGATTTAAGGTCTATCCCTTCTGAAAGCCACCAAGGACTGTTTGTTTTGTGGAAGATGCCTGAAAAGAAACATCTGAGGAAATGAGACTGCACCTGCCCTCTCTGCACCACGGACTTTTTACCTTAAACAACCCTTCTGCCCCACTGGGGGTTGATTATCCCAGGGACTCTGAGTAGCTGCACCAGGAAAACTCCATGTGACACATGTGGCATCAAGATGCGCTCTCCAAGGTGACCTGTAGATATTTTCTCAACCCTCCCCCCCGCAACCCCCCGCCTTCCATTTGGTAAATTAGGGAAGATCACTAAAAACTGGAAGGAGACTCAAGGCTCACATTATCTCTGGTTGGTTTGCTACATGTAAATAATAGGAACTTTATTGTAGCAAACAGATTGTACATTATCATCAGTATGATTTCAGCCTGCTTTATGGCTCCTCAGTAGTTGGAAACATATTTTTTAGTTTTAATATCAAAACCTGTCAGAATTTGTTTTACTAAAACTAACAGAATGATACAGGTCAGATCAATTATTATGAAAAATTCAATTAAGCAAGTGCCATATGTGGCACTATGAAAAAGAATATAATGGCACATATGGCTGGAAAGGAGAGATGGCACTTCGTCCCCTGCACACTTATGACACCAGCATGCCCTTCAGTCCTTCTCTCTGACTCCATTTTGGGACAGAAAATCTCTTCCTCTTTCTCCATTCCAACCTCATGACCCCCTTGGACCCCCAAACCTCCTGTTCTCCTCTGTCTCACTAATCCAGGAAACCTGGCAACTGATTTAATTGCATTTGTCTCCAGAAGACGTGGATTACAGGACTTTGTTACTCCAGGAAATTGAAACTTTTTTAACAGGAGACAAAAGACTGGATGGACAAACAAAAACAGTGTGACCAGTAGCCCCAAGTTTGATTGGATGCCCGACCTCTGGTCTGCCAGGTTAGTAATCAGATTAGCTGTGTGTAACTCTCTAATCTACTATTGCCTCTTAAAATGATGGTGAGCAGTTTACTTAATTCCTCTAAGACTCAGTTTTCTCGTATGTAAAATGGGGGTAGTATCATTAGTTCTTTCTTGTGCCTGTTGGGAGAACTAAATGAGATAATGCATGTTAAAGCACTCAGCATGGTACCTGGCAAACAGTAAGTACTCAATCCAAATTAGTTATTATCTTTATGCTGTTGACAGGCAAAAGGTTTGGTGGGAAAGCATTGAATTTAAATCAGGAAATCTGGATCTGCCACTAGCTCTAAGACTTTGGGCAAGTCAGTTCACCTCTCTGGATCTCTGTTTGCTCACCAACAAACTGGGGATAATCACACCCATCTGCTCGTGTTGTTTTGAGGTTTGAATGAGCTTCAGCATGGGGAAAGTGCTTGCAAATGATTACATGATATGCAAGCATTATTGAGTGTAATCATCTCCAAGCTAGTCCCAAGCCTCTGGAAAGGTTGGCAGATGCCATCCACATGAATTTGTCTGCAATATCAACTGACCAGTTGAGTAATATCCAAAAGCATTATAAGAGTATTGATGCAAAGCAAATACAAGTCACAGAAACCTAGAAGCCCAAACTCAAAAGGATCTGAGACGTTCAGCAGAGCAGTCTTCAGAAAAGAATTGCCTGGCTGGCTGTACTTCGAAGCTCAGCATCTTCCAAATAGGCTAATTATATTAAAAATAATCATAATAAACCCAAAAGTTGATGTGCAATAATGCAGCTTATTTTCAGTCCTAAAGTTTATAATGGCTTTTGTCCCTTGAAACCATAACCCAAGAGATGAGGCAGTCTGAGGTTACTGAGATGCACCCCAAAAGCAGCCATTCTCAGGCTGGCAAGACCTTGCTGTCCAGAACTTGCGTTAGAGTTTGGCTGACTGAGGCAGCCAGTGGCCCAGCCCCTTGGCTGAGGTCATGGAATTTTTCAACCTTCTGGTCACCAGCTCTTGGTTAACAAATGTGCATTCTACAGGCTCTTCCAGCCTGGTCATTCTCCAACACAAAGTGAACCAATTATTTACATACAATTCTTCTTTCTTGGATTCTGAGGCCTGGGGTGTGTTAAGCATTTTTGTCGTGAATCTCTTACTTTATGAGAGCCTCAGGCTATATAAAACAGGAAAATGGAAAGAGGGAATGAGTTTTGAAGATAAATGAAAGGAAGGAGGTGGAAACAAATGTTCTCATCTGACCCTGCTTTGCCTCTTCAGGTGAAGGAACAGGAAAGGAGGCTCACGGTTGCACCAGTGAGGTTCCTTCTGAAGAGGAAGCAGTTTGGGGAAGTGGCTGCTTGCAAAGCTCAGGGGAGTTGTCAAGTCCTAGCAGAGGTGGTTCCTACTGGGGGAGACTCAGCCTCAGCTAAGGGCAGGGAGAGGTCTCCTTTTGCTCCTTTGGTATTGGAGTAGGAGATACTCCCCAGGCAAAATAGAGAGAGGCAAAGCTGGGGTGGAGGTGATGGACCCCATCCTTGTCACCATGCTCCAGTCTTTACCCTAGTTTCCTCTTATCTTTGATTGAAGGAAAAAATCATGATTAAAACGAAAACCCTCTCATATATAATTTCAACATTTTATTCGTTAGGGAATGACTATAGCTTAGAGGGCTATAAATAAGGGCAGCCTCTTCCTGTCTTCTATTTATCCTCTCCTCAAGCTCTCCTTTCTTCCCAACTGCCACCCTGCACACTGGCTCCTTCTTTTTCCTTTCCCTTTTCTGAACTCTTCCTACTCCCTCTACGTCCTCCCATCTTGAACGGCCTGATTCGAAATCCCTCTTCTCTGCCCTCTCCCTCTCTGTGCCCCCCTCTGCTCCCCACTCCTTCTTTGCTTCTCACTTCTTCTTTCTCAGTTCCCACATTCCCTCTTCTTCTTCAGCTCTCCTAATCTACCTCTTCAAGATGTCCTGCTGGTGACGTTCTGACCTCTCTGCTTCTGTCTTCTGGAACTTTAAAGGTAGTGCAAAATCTTATGAGTAGCTGTCAAAAGACCTGACACTGATCAGGAGAGGATAAGGGAGGGGAATGGTGGTTCAAGTCTGAATAGACAAAGTAATAATAAAACTATTTTATTGTAAATTCCATAAGAATGTAGACTCATTTACCTTTGTAGAGCCTAGCACTGTGCCTAATGCACAGAAAAGAGTAAATAAATATTTGTTGACTAAATGAATGAATGAATACCTAACAAAATGTGGTTTGATTTCATTTGAGCATTCACAGCCATGCTGTCCACTGAGCCAGGGAGTAGAGATGCATGTCTTTAGAGAATCTTGGAAGTCCTCTAACAAACGTCCATAATCATTTATCATTAGCAGATGAGCAATAAAATGTAAATGCTGCTGCCAAGGTTTGCCCACTTCAATGGGCTAACATTTCCCTTGTTTATATATTGCTAATTTCTTGGCAAACCCTTTTTTATAAATACAGGTTAAGTCCCAGTCCACAAGTTCTGTACACAAAGCCAGCTCTCTGCAGACACTGGATTACTTAACCCATCCCCTCTGCACCCAAATGGTCCATCTGCTAGAGTGATCTGGTTCATTCTTTCAACAATGTTTTATGCCTTCTTTGTGCTAGTCTTTTACTTTACTCTTAATATCTCATTTAATCGTCACAACACTCTTAGGAAGGTATTATTATTATCCAAACTTTTTGCATGTAGAAACTGAGGCTCAGGTTGGTCAAGTAGGGTCACCAAGGTGACTTTAGTACAGTTTGCCTGAGACTAAGGGAGTTCTCAAAGATCCAGGAATTTCAGTTTTCAAACTGGGACAGTCCCAGGAAGCTGTCCTGGTTTGCCTAGGATGCAAGGGTTTCCCGGCACATGAGACTTTCAGTACTAAAACTAGGAATGTCCCAGGCAAACTGGACAGGTTGGTCACTCCATTCAAGTCACAGGACCCAAGCGACAGAGCTGGTACACAGGAGAGCTGGGATTCAAAACTACCCCATATTACTCCAAGGCTGCACTTCTAGCTGTCTGGACTCTCCCAGCCAACCTCTCTAATGCTATGTATTCAGCTGCTTCTAAGCATCCCACTGTCACCTCACACCTCAAGTAATGACCCCTAAAACCTCTTTTCCCCTAAAGCCACTGTGTTAAATCCAGCTCCTCTGAGTGAAACATGAAAACATCTGGGGAGTCACTTATGAATCTCCCCAATCCTTTGCTTCCTTGCTGTTCCCTTTACTACCATCCTGGTACAGGTCTTCAGTCTCTGAATTTCCAGAACCAAAATGTTCTGCCTCCAAGCCTCCTCCCTGCACACCACCCTTAGATTCACTCTCCTAGAAGTGCTAATCAGAAAGAGAATTCACAGTAGAACCTCACAGTTGACATGTTCAAAAGCTAAGGCAAAGAGAATCCAGTGGCACAGTCAAGGCTGTACCAGGCAAATCCCAGTCCAGCACTCGCATCTTCTGGCCTACAGACCAGGGTAGTTTCCAAAACACCTCTGCTTGCCTTAGCCTCAGAGAAAGTCGATACCCTGCATCTGGAGACATGCAAGCCCTCACTCTGCTAGGCTGGTCTGGTCCTTACAGCCCCCAAACCCCAGCTCATCTCCTCATCTGCTCCTCTAGTCCTGCCTGCCCGCCCCTCTCACCATCACTGAAGAAGCTTTCATCGAGCACTTGCTATGGGCAAAGCCCCACTCTAGGCAATACAAGAAGGAGGAAGACACAGTCCCCCAGACAAAGGGCTCTCACTCTAGCTCAGTTTCCACCTTTCATGACCCCTTTTCCTCATAACTTTCCTGAACATATATTGTCTGTATCATAGCCTTTGACATTTAAGGTATCCAGTCTCATTTTCTGTCTGTTCTATGTAGGTGGGTTTTCTCGATTTCCTAATAAGATTGTCAGGTGTTGGGTATAGTAATACTGGGAAGCCTTTCTGCGTGTGCTTTGCAACACATCTGACTTTGCACTGGGCATGTAAGAGGTGCTTGAGAACTACTTGTTGAACTGAATTAAATTGGTTACAACAAATTCTCTGTTACAAGCAATCCTAAGCAACACTTCTTTTCCTCTCTGATTCCAGTTTACATAGCAGTCATTCTGCCAAAGAAAAACCAGAGGGCACACTATTTGCATTGTCTTCTAGGAGAGAAAGAGCTGACATCAAATTGACCCATTTGCATTTCTTTGTTCCACCCTAAGGAGGAACTTACCTCCTTCCCATGCTCTTCTTCCTCCCCCAGATGTCTACATCTCAAATAACCTAATCACCATCTTGTGAATCCTTCCTGTCACTTCCCACCCCCACACCCAACACACACACCGCCTCAAATACTGAACCACAACTCAGACTTTCAAAGCTCAAGAGCTATAAAGAAGGAGCAATTGACTCATTTTTCCTTGATCTAAAGGGCTCACCTTTCAGTGGGTTCTGAAGCAGGCTGTGGGTCCTCCCTAGCAGCCCTGACACCCCCATACGTGGGCCTGTTCCTGGAACCAGGGCAGACCAAGGGGATTCCTACTTCCCCAATCAAAGTGAACAATGGGCCACAGATCACACTGACTTGCTGTGTGATCTTGAGCAAGTCCCTTCACTATTCTGGGTTTAGGATTCCTCAGCTGCAAAATGAGGCACTTCTACAGGATCTCCAAGGATGCTTCAGCTCACACATTTTATGACTGATTTCTTATGCCTGGGATCCCTCCACAGCACGAACTCCAAATACAACTTCAGCTCCTATAAATCCACTAACTCCAACACAGCTTTTCTGTTGCCAATATGGAAGGTGGAAAGATACTTTCTTCTTTCTTTTTATTAAGTTCCATACTGAGAAAAGCTCATGAAAAATGCTAGTTCACCCAAGATGCAAAGATGTCCCTGGTAAAGGGCAAGCAGACCTCAGGGGCTCCAAGCCATCCTACTGAGATAAAGTTACTCCAAAATCCTTGGCAGTTTGATTTCAGCAGATAATACAGAAACCCAAGCCATTTACCATCTCAGAATAGAACAGGAAGTAGCTACTGAGGGGGCCTCTGAAAAGCCAACCTCAGTGTTGGTATTTTGTGGGTTTGTTCCTCCTGTAGATGACACACCTGCATCAGGCTCCCATTGACCTTTCTTTGGAGCACCCACACACAAAGGAAGAGAAAAGGCTGTTTGAACCACAATTGTCATTAATTGCTCTTACTAACTGTTCTTATTAAATGGGAAAATCTTTTGATCTGTTGAGTACCTTGATGGGTATGGATATGCAAAATGGGCCCAGAGCAAAGCCAGGAAGAGGGGAGAGTTGAATTGTTCTGCATAACTAAGAAGAAAAAAATTGAAATTTGTGTGGAGAATCCAGGAAGGAGGGGGTGAAGAAAAGAAAGAAATGAGGAAGAGAGTAGCTAGCAAAATAGGGTGGAGTGGCCAGTAAAAAAAATCCCAATGATGGAAGTCCAGAATTTGGATGTCTACTGTCAATATGAAGTTATATAGCATTGTGGCATAAAGTCCTCCATAGTCTCAAATTTGCTATAAAATATTCTCTACAAATGTCCATGAGTGAGTGTCATTTTGTTGTTTGTTTGGTGGAAGTTCAATTTCAGGAATAACTCGATGTGGAATAGAAGAAAGGAGAGCCATGAGATAAGACAGTAGGAGATAGAAGTCAGGGGCAATCACAAGAAAATAATTCCCAAGGAATTTGGAGAAATCACTGGACGTTCATAGTACATTGAACTGGTGGTTCAAGCCTGTGTTTTCTAGATATGAATGGAGAGGAAAATTCCATGCACATGTGTACCCACACTCACAAGACACACACACACACCCCTCCGGGTGTGTCTGGGCCTAGATACAGAGTAATCCTGGCTCCCTGGAACCAAGGGTTCGTATTTGAAGAGGCTGAGCAAGGAGAGTCAGCCTGCTGGCCCAGAAGTGAAAAGCAATCATCAGGAGAAAAGGGGTGGTTGTGTGCTCAAAGTGCTCTCCACACTGACGGAAGCTAACCGGGAGAATTGGATCATCTGGGACATGCATTTCTCTTGATGGTTCAGTGCTTTCACACAGAATATTTGAACATGTCTAAAAACCATGGTGCTGCAAAGATGGAAGACGTCTTCCCCCTATGAAGACGCCCCAGCCGCTGTTAAAAGCTTTTGAAGAGTGTATGAATGCTTGTTAGGAATGCACCAAGAAAGGGAGAGAGCAAGATTGGATGCTGGGAAAGGACCAAATTCCTGGCAACCAGAATATAATCCCAGAGAAAAATGGATGCTAGCCATGGAAATAGACCTTTGTATAGATTGTTATCTAAAGAGAAATAATAGAAGGAAGGAGGAGGAGTTCAGCACAACCTCAGACAAATCCATCCAGGACTAAAATGCCTACCCTTTCATATTTTATGTCTTCAGCTTCATTCATTCATTTCACATAGATTTATGGTGGATCAAATAAAAGCCAGACACTTCTCTCACTGCTAGAATACAGAGATGAAACAAGCAGGTAAGGCCCTATTCTCTTGGACTTAACACAGACAATAAAAAAGTACAAAAGAACATGAGTGAACAAGATCGTTTAGACACCATTAAGCATCCTGTAAGTAAAATAAGGCCAAGGACAGTGATGGAGAACAACTTGGTGTGGGGACAATTTTAGAGAGGGTGGTCCACGAAGGCCTCCCTAAGGAAGGCTCATTTGAGCTGAAAAATGAGCAATGAGAAGGAGGTAGCCTTGAGAAGATGCTGGGGAAAGGCACATGGAGCAGAAGGGACAGCCAATTCAAAGGCCCTGGAGAGGGGCAGAAAGGTCAGTGAGACACAGAGAAGCATGGCTGGAGATGAGGGGGGACAGGAGGCCGGCAGCAGGTCCTACGGGTCCCTGAAAGCCACAGGGAGGAAAATCAAAGTGGACAGCCATTGAGTACAATGCTGTGGAGAGGAGACCCCTTCCTGAAGTGGGGGCCGACAGGGAGGCCATTTCTCCAAGAAGAAACCTCAATGAGCTCAGCCCTCACAGAGGTGGCTCCAGCAGTTGTGCTTACAGCAAACAACCACCAGATGGCTCTCTGAGAAGACTGCCCAGTTTGCTCTCTCCTGCCATTGCTGACGCTTTTCCTTTGCTGAGGTAGAACTTTTCTCCACCGAACAAAAGCTTCTTTAGCAAACAACTACTTTACTTTTTTTTTTTTCCACACAAAAGGGACCAATAGTAACGAGTACAATAAGGCAGCCCAAGTGACTTACATCTTTGCCATACTGACGGCTAAAACAGACAACTCTTAGCCAAAGCTCAACCCAATTGACTTGGTCACCCTCTTTTTCCGACAGTCAACCCTAGAGAAAAAGGAATGCCAGTAGCCGAGGCATCGGGCCAAACTCCAACTCTCCAAGGATCAGACTCGCCCAGAAAGTGACGACTTCTGGGCTGTTCCCTCTGCACTTAAAACAACTCAGGGTGATGGCGTGCATGAGAAGGCAGGACTGGGGGAGCAAGAGGAGCAAGATGAAAAAAGCCTGCAGGATGTTTGCTAATTTCACCAAGATTTCCTTGCAATGGTATGTGTTTTTAAATAAAGGCAAGAATTGCTCCAGACCTCATAACAAGCACTGGCCTCAGAAACAGATGTGTTTGGTGTAGAAAAAAGAGGTTTCGGCGACCAGCATACAGCTGGCACTGTGAACAAAGGGTCTGGCAGGAATTGGCAGTGACTCAGCTGAATTTGTCAAGAAGACACAGAGTGTACAGCCTTTTGGGGTGCCCTCAGGAGTCCAAAGGGAAACAACCGAGTCGGTCCCTGCCTCTAAGCAGCTTGCAATCTAAAGTTGGCCATGGGAATTCTTTCCCTTCCTTTCCATCTGTTAGAATCAGTCTCCCCCTCCCCTGAGCTGCCCACTCCTAGGTGTGTATTACAGCTGGGTCTGGTTCTGTGTTCCTCACCAGATGGGAGCTCCCTGAGCCCAGGGCCCATGACATCCCCAGCACCGCCCAGAGAGCCTGGCACCTTGCCAGCCCTTCATAATTGCTCACTGCATTCAGTTCTGTCGTGGAAACAGAAAGAGGGGTCGCGGAATCCAGGGGAGAGTCTGTGAAGTAAGGCTATGAGTTAAATTGGATCTGCTGAGAACTCTTCTTAGTACAGTTAAGACCTAGCACAGTCAGCCCACAGGCAGTAATGATGTTCTTGCTTCTTTGTTTTCCTCCTATGGGTGTCTGAGAAATTTAAAAACAAATTTTTATAAAGGCCCCTTTGCCCTCAGTTCCTTCCTCGTACCCTGCCATTGTGCCTGCAATCCCTAAATGTCTCAAACTGGTGGGATAGGGCAGTGAAGGGCCTATCTCAAATCTAAGTCTGGGAAGGCAACATGCTCAGCTAAGTATTATTATCCCCTTTTATGAAATGAGGAATACAAAGCTCAGAGAACCTATTTGCCTAATGTCATGCAGCCAGCAAGTGGCTGAGCCAGGATTTAAACCTTGATATAGCTCCTAAATAGTCCTATTGCCACCACATGAGGCCAGCCTTGCCTGGTGGCATGAAACTGGAGTGGACATCTATACCAGAATCAGCCGTTCTCTTCAAAATGCAGATTCCCAGGTTCTGCCCAGACCCACTTAAATCAGACTCTCTGAGAGTGGGACCCATATTTTAATAAGCTCCCCAGGTGGATTCTTGAGAACCACTGATCTTCAGGTAAGAACTAAAAATCTCTGGCTCTGGAAGCAGTTGGTGTGGACCTGAAATGGACCCTGTACCAAGAGTCCAAAGGGTATGTTTCAGGAAACTGTGGTCTGGTCAGAATGACCAACATTTTCTTTAACTCTGGATATCAAGACAAAGGCTTGGCCTCCTTTTGTCCTGGTCTTCCCATAAGGCCAGTCAGTAAAGCATGTGATTTAAGGTTGCTGTTTTGAAATGTGTCAGCATCTGTACCAGTCACAGCTGTGGCTAAAAATTAGGGACCTTCCTATGAGCCAGGCAATAATAAACAAATGAAACCACCTCTACATTACTCAACAATATTGTTCTGTGCTCTGGCCTCCACTTCTCTGCAACACACGGGGACCCACACACACTAAAGAGAACATAAATCATGATTTAGTGATTCATTCTGACAATTCTCACTGGGGCAAATTAAAGGTAAAGAAGTAACCCTAGAACATGAAACCATATGAAGACTTTTCTATCTACCTTCCCAAAAAAGAAAAAAAAAGCCAGGAAGGGTCCTTGGTTAATTCCTCTCAGCAAAGAGGAGGAAGAGAAGGTGGATATGCTAGTCCATCGCCTTTTCATAAAAGGTCCGAGATATACTTTCTCCAGCATCTGGAAAGATGAAGCATGGCTGAGAGCTCCTCTAAGTACAGTCCATGAGGGGATGTTTATCTTGTCCCTGTTTTGCTGACAGTACATAGAGTTTGGGCAAGATCAGCACCCCAAAGAGTCTTGTAAGGGGAGTGTAAGAACCACCACCTGCTAACTCTTCCTAAAGCACTTCCCAGCCATAATCCCTTTAAATGGCTCCTTATTGCCTACCCACTCAGGCTAAATCCATGGCCTGCAAGTTACACCCTCCTGAGCTTGAACCCTCTCTTCCTTTGTAACTTTCCTGGGTTCCCTTAAAACCACACTCATCACACGCTGAACTTATAGACCTTTGTACCCTCAAAATTGTTTAACTGGAATTTTGAATCAATATTGTGTAATATCAGCAGAGCTAGACCTGCTGGGTAGAGACTTGTCTTTTTATTCACAGTACCAGAACAGTGGCTGACATCAAGAAAATGCTCAAAACTTATTGTGACTCAGTGAGAGAGACTGGCTGGCCGGCTGGTTGTCTTGATGTTCTGGTCCCAAACTTACCTTTTCAGCTTCATCTCCTGTGATATCCCCATAAGTTCAGCCACCGTTCCGTCCAAATCCAGTGGGCTCACCATTCCCTGACAATGTCTTTACTTTTATACTTTTGTAATTTTGCTCATGCTATTCCTTCTTGGATAACGGAAATTATTTCCATCCCATTTAAGGGCAATCAGAAGCAGAGAAGATAGAAGGAACATTTTTTAATTGAGATATAATTCACATAAAAATCTCCAGTGACTTGTAGTATATTCACAATGTTTTGCAACCACCATTACGATCTCATTCCAGAAACCCCATCCCCACTAGTAATCACTCCTCATTCCTCCCTCCCCTCAGCCCCTGGCAACCACCAATCTAATTTTTGTCACTATGGATTTGCCTATTCTGGACATTTCACATAATGGCAATCCTATATAAATGGCTATTTGCATCTGGTTTCTTTCATAATGTTTTCCAAGGTTAACCCATGTTGTAGCATGAATCAGAACTTCATTCCTTTTTTAACTGCTGAATAATATTTCATTGTATGACTATACCACATTTTATTTATCCACAATCTATTGATAGACATTTGGGTTGTTTCCCTTTTTAGCTATCATGAATAATGCTGCTATGAATATTCATGTAAAAGTTTTTGTGTGAACATATGTTTTTAATTCTCCTGGGTACATACCTAGAAGTAGAATTACTGGGCCATACAGTAACTCTATATGCAACTTTTTGAGGAACTGCCAAACTTTTCTTCCAAAACATTTTACATTCCCACCAGCATGTCTGAGGGTTACAATTTCTATACATCCTTGCCAACACTTATTATCTATTTTTTACTGTAGTTCTTTTATTATAGTGGGTGTGAAGCGGTATCTCATTGTGGTATTTATTTGCATTTCCCTTTTGACTAGTGGTGTTGAACATCTTTTCATGTGTTTTTTCAAACATTTGTATGTATGTCTCTTTGGAAAAATGTGTATCTTTTGCTGGGTTTTTAAACTACATGCTTTGTTTATTGTTGAGTTGTAAGAGTTCTTTATAGATTCTAAATATTAGACCCTTGTCATATTAACGATTTGCAAATATTTTCTCCCATTCTGTGGGTTGTCTTTTCACTCTTTTGACAGTATCTTTTGAAGCACAAAGGTTTTGGAATTTTGAGAAGTCCAATTTATCTATTTTTCCTTTGTTTGCCTGTGTTTCAGGTATCATATCTAAGAAGCTGCTTCCAAGGTTACAAAAATTTACACCTGTGTTTTCTTCCAAGCATTTTATAGTTTCAGTTTTTACATTTAAGTCTTTGATCCATATTGCAGTATTATTTTTATATAGTGTGAGGTGGGGGTTCAAATTCATTTGTTTGCTTGTTGCTATCCAGTTGTCCCTGCACCATTTGATGAAAAGATTATTCTTTCCCCCACTGAATTGTCTTGGCAAGAAGAAACGTTTTTAAGGACACCCTGATCCAAGAGTCTGGCCATGGAGAAGACCAATCACAGTCTAAGGGATGGCAGTCAGGAATGTGGAGATGGCTGGGTTATTTTGTTCAGTACCTACCAGGTAAAATCTCCATGAGCCCCACCTTCAGCCATACCTCTTTCTATAAATACCAGAGGTTCTAAATCTTGGTTAAAGTAAATAATCCAAAAAATCCTGAACTCTCTATACACATATATTCTGCTTCAAATATTAAAGAATTTGAGTCACTCCACCACCCAAGAAAGTCCAGTCCACAGACCCTTGGTAAAGAGGTCCCTGCTCTACCCTCCTTCCCATAGTGCCTGCCAAGACTTCAAGAAACACGCCCCAATGCAGCTGACTCACTCTGTCTGTTTGTCTGTTTCTTTCTAGCCTACCCTCTCCTATGAACTCTATATTTCCACCTCACTCCTGGAGATGTGCACCTGTTCCCACAGGCATCTCAAACACAACTCGTTCAACTCATCATCTTCCTTCCCCCTACCCAGTTCCTACCCCAACTTCCCTTTTTCTGGTACACCACCACTGTCTTCCACATCACCCCAGGCTCAATCTCAAAGTCATCTTTGCTTCTTCTTCCTCCAACCACCCCTCCCCCTAGTATCCAATCAGGCTCCAGGTTTGTATCATTTCTTCATCCTGACCTCCTGTCAGTAACTTGCCTAGTCCAAGCTCTTCTTCTGAGACTTGGGCTGATGCCATAGATGACTCCAACCTCATTGGTTTCTTGCCTCAAGGGTCCTCACTTTCTAATCTATTACAACACCAACAGATTCAGCTTCTGAAAGATCAGCTCTGAGCATTTCACTCCCTGGCTTGAAATTCTCAGTGGTTTATCATGATTTTTCATTTGGTTTACCCAAATTTAGGACAAAGTCATTGATCAGGAATTCAAGGCCCTTGAACTTACAGCAAGAACTCACACATATGAAATACTTCAGCTATTGCAGCCTGCACTGGTCTACAAGTGTTACTTTAATTTAACTCCTGCATTTGCATAGCATTTTTGGATTCGCAATATTCTTTTACAAACACCCTGTGAGGCAGGGATTAGTACTGTCAGTTTATAGATGAAGAAACTGAGCCTCAAAGAGTTTGTGCAATTCATCCAGATAATGAGCTGCTTTGATATGGAACTTCTGGGGAGGCGCTTCAAAAGCAGATAGACAGTTGTGGGGGTGAGAAAGGAAATGGGCTACCTTTTGCCTTTCCCTCTTCTTCCTGCTTCTTGCCTGGGATTCAGGCATAATGGCTAGAGTGCAAATAGCCATATTGTGACTTTAAATGTGAAGCCTTACAAAAAGGAGGATAAAGCAGAAAAATAGAAGCAGCCTAGGCCACTGATGTCTTCTTGGAACAACAGACAGCCCTGGACAGCCTACCATTGGCTTTTTTTTTTTTTCTTTAATGTATTCTTTAATGTATCTACAGATTTAAGATACTGTAGTTGGGTCTCTGTTTCTAGCAGTTATAAACTATTCCTAACTGCTATACAGCACTATTTGCAATTGCACATACTGGTAGCAATCACCAGTAGGGACATGGTTAGCAAATGATGTCACATCATTATAATTAAGCCTGAGAGCAACCTTCTCCCCATTCCTTAAGAGGGTCCTATTTTATCCTCTCTCACCTAGGCAATAATAATTATGCACACTTCCAGATCTGTAATATACCTAATGGTATAATACCGTATGGCTAAATACTGCCAAAAATATCTTTGTATGAAGAAAAAGAATAAAAGCTAATATCCAAAAATAAAACAGAAATTTTAAACTAACAGAATCATGGTAGTTTTTTTTATATTTTTGAGACTGTTTTTAATATTGCTATCTTATCCTTCGAATTAAAGCACTAGAGGATTTTTTAAATGCTGGGTTCCCCAAATCATCACCTTTACTATTTAATTGCTGCTAAGCATATTCATTGTTTCCCAGGAGGTATAGAATATATAGCTACTGAGTATATGAGGCTCCCTCTCCCTATGAGGATTAGTATTTGAGTAATAAGGGGAAATATAATCCGCATTCACATTCTTATACTGGAGAATCAAGGGCATCTCTTTGAATTTGGTAAATTCCTAGGGTTGTCTGAACAGGGTCACAGGGCGAGCAGGAAGACTCCTTAAACTGGCACTACTTGGGTGATGGGACTGTACCATGGGCATGGGCCCCACGAACCCACAGGTCTCCTGCTTCTTCAGTCAGCAAGCAGCATGTGGAAATGGAACTAGTTTTTGATGTCTGTCCTTTAATCCCAGTTTTTCACCTCCCTTGAGTGTAAGATCCATTGGGGACAATTCAGGGTTCTTTCAACCTGCTCTTTAGGTTCAAAACTGTTTTCAGTTTCCTAAGAGGACACTACATTTGACACTCGCTTCCTTCCAGGATTCATTGTTCCACACCATACAGCTTCTCATGGGACTTGCTAGTGCCGTTTTCTATGTAAAGCTGTAGGTGAGTATAAGTCAGGGCAAAATCCGTTTCATTTGAGGAAACACCAAGTATACATAAGCATTTGAGTAGGAGGAAGGGAGAGGTGGGAAGAAGGAAAAGAGGAAAGAGAACGTACATTTGTTGATATACAGAGTGTGCCAGCACTTCCTAAGCCTTGGGTCTATTCTTACACAGGATGCATCACGACATTCTTTCCGCTCACATACAAGTGAATAAACTGAAGCTCTTAGACTTAACTAAAAACCTCAAGGTGACTCCATCAGGAAATGGCTACAGAGCAGATTGGTATAGATCTCCAAAGTCCACAGTCTTCCCAAAGTACCTACGATGGCTTCACTAGCAAGCCAGACACACTGGAACTTTGAAGAAGCTTTCTGGTTTAGATTACTAACTTTGTTTACATGAGGAAACAGGCTGTACTCGGGTAAAAAGAAGATATCGGGACAAAGACGCTTAGTTGTGTGAGTCAGCATAGCACCAGAGTTCACAGACTACCTCTGATGCCTGATGGGCTGAATTTGAACACACTCTGTGGAAGACTAGTTCTGAGACATGCCCAAAGAGGGAGGTGCAGCAAGAGGAACAGGTGGATTCTGTTGTCAAAAAGGTTGAGGAGTGTCCCGTCTCTCCCACACTTCGATATTTACAATGCTCTGTAATAAATGAAATCCAAAGCCCTACATTACAGAGATAGACTTTACTTCGTTCAACCTACTCTTTCTCCAAACATATTTGAATATAGCACCCCATCCCACCTAGAACTTTAGCAAGTTTTCACCTTTGGGGAAGGCTGCATTAAGAAAAGGGTACCCGGCGGTCAGCAACCCCTCCTCTCACGGAGTTGTAGCAACTGAGGGGGACGTGAGAAGAACGCTCCCAACCTGCTGCATCTTTTTTTCTCCATGTTTCTAAAGAGCCCAGTGGGTTTTTCCACTGGTAATTTGCATGTCGTTCCCACAACTGGGTTTTTAACCTGATGAGTAATGTTTAGGAGTGGAAGTCTTTCCACTTCCAGTCCTGCTCAGTGGTTTGTGATGTGGGCCAGTTAATTAACCTGTCTGGGTTGAGGCTTGCTTTCCACCACGTGGAAAACTACGCACAAAACATATAAGTGCTACACCCGTCCAAAGTTGAGCCAATTGCACTTTCCTGGAAATGTCAAGCCCACCCCCACCCTTCAAAATCACAAGAATAATTTAAAAACTAAACAGTAAGACAAAAAATTACTCACAATTAGAAATGGAAAGACTGAACAAGTTGTTCAGCCTGCATGGGAATGTTTCCCACCATTGCTGAATCTGTAAAATATAGAAGCCTAAGAGAGTTTAGCTTAAAACCAAGAGACTATGTACTAAGGTTGCATGTGGTATAGACACATATGAAAAAGGATTATCTCTGAGTAAGAGAACATGTTTTCCACCCATCTAGAACAGGGACCTCAGGAGGAAATATCTAAGTGATTAATCAGAAAAGGTTGGGCTAGAAGGTTGGGCTAGGCCTAATATGTGAAGCAGATTTTATGGAACAGTAAAAAAAAAAAAAAATTCTCAACTGAGTTTGCCAAATAAAAAAAATAAAACAAAGAAAAGCTGCTATCTACTATCACCTTCATTCCAGTAAAGAAAAGAGACATTAACCAGCATAAAAATAGGAGGAACTTCATTTCAAAATGAAGGACAGTTCTTAAAATTGAATAAATTAAGTGTTGTGGAAAACCTCACTGCCTTGCCCTTACTTTTGTCCTTTCTTTATGCATCAAGGAAAACTCTATCCCATACTGGTACCAGTCCAAGGAATAGTATTTGGGAATAGCTGGCTTAGTGAAAAGCCTCCTTCTGGTTTATTCACGTGAGCTGGGGCAAATTACTCTGCTTCTCTGAGATACGATTATCATCCATAAAATGGAAATAACGTGCACCTGCCTGGCCTATCTCATAGGCTATGGTCAAAAGAGATGCAGAAATATACACAAAATGGCTCTGAAAAAGGTGAAGAATTATACAAATGCTCGAGTTTGTTATTCTTTCTGAACTTGTTCTTCACTTGCTCCTAAATACTGTGATAGATGATTTCACTATAAAATTGTTCGTTTCAGAGAAACAGCAAACATTCAGATGCTCTCACATTTTTCCCATAAAGAAAACATGAATTAATAATTTCTCATGGAGAATAGAAGCTGCATCCACACTTAAGCAACACCATTCAAAACTAGTTCAGGACTGGGGGATACCTGAATCAGTCCAACCATTGATTCTGGGAAGATTCTATCTAAACCAAATCACACAGATGGGAGTCTTTATGTTACAGAACATATTTCATTCATCTCTCTATCCACAAAAGTGAGCAAGAACAGAATCGGTGATCAATAAATACTGGATAAATTGATAAACCTAGGATCTGGCCCTGGGAGATCATATTCAGTTTATTGCCTTAATGTCCTTATCAATAAACTGGGAAGAAAACCTCAAACCTAACTCTTAGAGAGTGTTCTGGTTTGCTAATACTGCCATTATGCAAAATACCAGAAATGGATTGGCTTTTATCAAGAGGATTTATTAGGTTACGAAGTTATAGTTTTAAGGCCATAGAAGTGTTTAGACTAAGGCATCTACAAGATGATACCATCACTGAAGAATGGCCGATGGCATCCAGAACAGCTCTGTCAGCTGGGAAGGCACATGGCTGGCATCTGCTGGTCCTTTACTCTCAGGTTGTGCTTCAAAATGGCCTTCTCCAAAATGTCTCTGGGCTTTTGTCTTAGCTCCTCTCTCACAGCTCCTGTGCATCCTTGCTTCTTTCTCCTGAGGCATTTCTCTCTAAGTATCTGGGGGTCCTGTCTTAGATTCTCCAGGGCAAACTCTAGGATTCATCTTCTGTCTGCATCTCCAAGCATCTCTCAGCATCTGGGTCTGTGTCAGCTCTTAGCTTCTCTCTTAAATACTCCAGTGAACTAATCAAGACCCACCCTGAATGGGCAGAAGCACACCTCCATGGAAATAATCTAATCAAAATTATCACCCACAGTTGGGCGAGTCACATCTCCAAGGAAACACTCGATTGAAAGGTTCCACCCTTAATTAAAAGACTAATAAATCACCCCCCACAAGATTGCATTAAAGAACAAGGCTTTTGCAGGGACATAACATATCCAAACCGGCACAGAGATGTTATAGTTTCTATTTAAAAAAAAAAAAAAAAAAAAAGTGTATTCCTGGTGGGAATGTAAAGTAGTGCAGCCACTATGGAAAACATTCTAGCAGTTCCTTGAAAAGTTACGGAATTACCATATGACCCAGCAATTCCAAACCTAAGCATATACCCAAGAGAAGTGAAAATACATGTTCACCCAAAAACTTGTACATGAATGTTCACAGCAGCATTATTCATAATAGCCAAAAAGTATAAACAACCTATTTGTCCATCAATCGTTGAATGGACAAATAAAATGTAATGTATCCATACAAAGGATTATTGTTTGGCAATAAAAAGGAAGGAAATGCTGATAACATGCTACAACATGATGAACCTTGAAAATATTGGGCTAAGTGACAGAAGCCAGGCACAAAAGCTCACATAGTATGATTCCATTGATATAAAATGTCCAAAATAGGCAAATCCATAGGTACAAAAAGCAGATTAGTGGTTGCCAGGAGCTGGGAGAGGGAGAATTGGAACTAACTGCCAGTAACTACAGGGTTTCTTTTTGAGGTGACAGAAATGTTCTGAAATTAGATAGTGTTGACAATTGCACAACACAGCAAATATACTAAAAACCACTGAAGTGTAAAAATTGTGAATTTTATGTTAGGTCAATTATATCTCAAGACAAAAAAAAAAAATTAACTGTAAAAGGCTAGAAGAAACAGGAAATTAGGAGTGACAACCAGTGGAATTATATTTTATTGGATCAGCCAGAGCTATTTATTTGAATTTGTATCAGTAAACTCATTTTTTTCATAGTACTTGGTAGCTAATATGCGCCCAATAAATGTTGAATAAATGCATGCATGCATGTAAGAACCTAACATTCAATTTCCTACCAGGCAAGTTTTCTTTTTCAAAAAATGCATTGATTTTAGGACATAGTAGGAAAGTCTGCCAAACTTTGCTGCCAGAAACACAAAGAATCAATAAATCCCAGCATAGTGTCCCAGCTAAAAACGGAATATCACCAGGATCCTTAATTATGGGGTTCTCAAACTCTAAGAATATTCTCTAACCACCAGAGTTTCACTCAATGAATTATTTGAATCATAAATTCCCAAACTGTGAGGTATCTTCAGTTATATGAAGGGAAAACTTGAGCTCCTCTAAAAGTTCTCAAAAGAAAATTAAATGGACTTTTTTGAAACTCAAACTAATCTATCATCTGCAGCACATTTGGGTATAGAAAGGTATGGGCTGAGCAGGCAAATAATAGTCAAGAATAGAAACCCCAAAAATATTTGGAATAACAATATTGGAAGGATTTGATGTGAGATTTGTTCACGTCTAGTGAATGGATCCAAAGGCCCAGTAAATTACATCTGCAATTGATGCCTGAGCTGAGACCATGGTCCGCTAGCACTTAGTAACTCACATAAACTGAATCCTTGATTTATAGAGGAGGAAACCAAGAACCAGAGACACAAAGGGACCCGCCCAAGACCACCCTGCTGGGAAGGGTCAGAGCTGAGCCTAGAACCCAGACTTCCTGATTTCCCATTTTGTTTTCCCACCACCTCTTTAATCAGCATTTGCCAGAATTCTATACATTACACTGCTCCAAAACCACTGAGAAAAAGTTGGAGTTTTAATGCAGCTGAGGTGACCATAATGGGTTTCATCCAGATTCACAAATTTTATAAATACCATAAGTAAAGGTTTGGCCTAAGTTCAATAGAAAAAAAAAAAAAAATACTTCCTACTTTCCCATAGGCTCCTCAGCCTGGCATTGATACTTGGGGCTATTTGAAAAGTCGCAATTCTTCCCTTAAATTTAGCTATCCCCATCAGGTGGGCAAATTCATCCCTGGGCACACAACTTCAGTGAATGCCACTCATTCTTTGAGTTGGTGAGGGGGTGGGGAAGCCAGCTTTGCCTTCAGGCTTTGCCAAAAACAAGTTATATAATTTATAGCAGAACTAAGGAAGGTATAATCTGCAAATTGGCTGTGTATTTATTTTTCTAAGACATTAAGTGAAGTATTCTTGGGAGGTATCACCACATGGCAGAATTACGCTTTTTTGGAGGGAGGGGGGAAAGAAAACTTCATGAGGAGAAACTGCAGGGCAGCGTGGAGGGAAGTAGTTGGTTTTGCCTGCCCAGCGCTCATTCTGCCTTCTTTTGATAAAAGCACCTCAGTTTTCCTTTGGAGAACACCCACTCCTCTCAGTCCACTAAATTTGAACAGGACTGAGATGCATCCTCTCCACCACCACCATCCCCACTCAGAGGGTAGTCATGTGACTAAGGCTAAACCTGTCGGAATATTCCATCCTCCACAAATGTGATTCCATCAAGGATGGCTACATGGCAAAACCAGGCCAGTGGGACTGCATTCCAGGACTTCTGCTGGAAATGTTAGGAAAGAAAGCTCTCTGTCCACTTAAATGGCCATCTCTGAGGAGCTTTCAGGGCCTACCACATGGAGAGAGTCTTAACTGTAAATGAAATCAACACAGGGTACTGCTGAGCCAAGAGATGGTGAGTAAGAGCAAGACAGGCAAGGAGACCAGGTGGCTTTCTGTGTAAGCCTAGATCCTGCCCTGCCTGAAGCAAAAACTATCTCTGGGCTTTGGTTACATCGCCCCTTTTTGCTTAAGCCTGCCTGAGTTTACTTCTTGTCATCTGCAATGGAGACAGACAGTACCAGTTAGTGGTTATGCAGACTCTGAAAACAGAGAAACTAAGTGCAAATCCCAGTCAGCCACTTTCTAGTTATGAGACCTTAGGCAGTTACATAATTTCTCCAAGTTGCAGTTTTCTTATCTGCAAAATGGAGGCAATAATATCTGTTGCTGGGAGCAGAAAATAAGTGTTCCATCTAAAGCACCTTTTTAAGCTACACTCTTTTTTAATGAACTATGATAAAAGCAACCCAGTGCTTCCTATCTTAAGATTGAAGTTACTGCAGTACTATTTCAATTTTGCTAAACCTCCCTGGGACATGAGGGAAACTTGGCCTTTAAACACCCTTCAGAAGGAAGCATAGAAATGGACCTGAATATCATATTTACCATATAATCTGGGGTTTCTAAAAAGCTTGAAATAATATGGAAAAATGCTTGTGGTATAATACCAAGGAAATCAAGCAAACTGTAATATGGCCCATGCTCTCTTTGGCCAATTATGTCCAAAACAAAACACAATACAACAAAATCTTTAAAGGTGTACATGAAAAATCCTGGAAAGACTACAATAAAATGAGGCAAGGACAATGAATATTGCCTGTTATTTCAATTTTTCTTCTTTCTACTTTTCTCTATTTTCCCAGCATATTTCAGTGAACACAGACTGTACTTCTATTTCGGAAGTCTTATTGTCTATATGTTCCACAACCACATCATCAGGCTTTTGGAATGTTGTTTTAAGAACTGGGGATTCGTAGACTATTACAGGTGGAATCGGCAATCGAAACCATTTTATTCAACTTTCTCATCACACGGAGGGGAAAAATTTGACTAATATCAAATAATGGGACACTGGTAATATTACAATTATAGCCCAGCATTCCTACTAATTCACATCATTGATTGTACCACATCACTCAGGTTAATTCTACCAATTTTCCAAAACCGGTTTAAATATCACCTACTCCAAAAGCCTGTCTCTTGGCCTCGGCTTGACAAAATCTTCCCAACCTTCAACCCTTATTATTCTCCAGGTGTTCTCATGTCTTCTTTATTAGTTCATAAGTTCCTTGAAAGGGGACTTGTATCTTTTTCATGTCTGTTCCCCTAGCAACAGGCCCCAAATTTTAGCACATGGAAACCACTTGATAAATGGTTGCTGAAAGACAGGCTACCATATCTCTTTAGAATCTGTTTAATCCAATTGGCTTAGTTTGAGAAAACTAAGGTGGAATAGTCATCACCAGACGATTCTTACCAGTTTTCCTCTCCTTCCTGGGTCCAAAGAAATCAATACTTTCTAGCCCTATTGTAGATGGAAGGGGCCAGTTTTGGCCAAAGAACTGTAAGCATACATAATGTGTGTCATTTCCAGGCTAGAGCAGTGAAAAGTCCTTGTGAGACTACTCACCTAGATCTCCCCTTACCTTGTATCCAGGAAGCCACATGGTGAGAAGAAGGGGCCATAAAAGGAGGCATCACATGGTGGAGAGCCACACTGGAGAGCCACTGGACTTGCGTCAGTCAGCCTTTATGTGAGTAAGAAAGAGACCTTTGTTGTATTAAGCCACTAGGCTTTGGGGATTAATTTGTTACTGCAACACAACCTGGTCTAACCAGCCTAATATATAGACCTTATGACAAGAACTGCTAATGGTAATCCAATCTCCCTTTAGTCCTTATTAACAGAATTTTGGGCAATATGCCAAGCTAAAAACATACATTTATCAGCTTCCCTATTAGCACAGGATGGCCAATAAGACATAAGAAAAATTTATTAATAGATCTTTCAGGAAATCATCCCTCCTGTTTCCTGACTAGAACTTAAATGCAATGACTGGGGCTCCAGCAGCCTCTGGCACCATGAGGTGTCCTTGACAACAGCACTCCAAACTGAGGGTCATGGGGCAGAAAGATAGAATGAATCCAGTTCCCTGATGATACTGTGGTGTTGCTATACCAAGCCAAGACTGCCTTACCACTGGGCTTTTACTTGAGAATTAAACTCTTTCTGTTTAAGGACCATAGTTAGATCTGTTACTAGGAAACAAATGTAATTTCTAAATTAGACCTTATGTCACTTACTCCAAAAGAGTGTTCCTATGACGAACTATGAACAAGAAGGTAGCAAAGTAGCACTATTTAAGATCTAATCCAAGTTAGAGACGAACAGTGCTCTTTTACACTGCTTTGATCATACAAGGAGCTGAAAAAAAATGACTTCTCATTAACTCCAAAATACTTTTAATGCTTTTTTCCACATTAGCAAATTCTGACAGAAAACTTAACCAAAATGGCATTTTCCCAACATAATCATATGTAACTTAACTGTGAAAACCTGATAAGGATGAGGCTTATTCAATGTTAAAATCAAAAACTTATAAAGAACAAAAGCAACTTGGAAATTCACATTATTAAGAAAAATTAAATATGTGAGATGATAATAAATATATGAGACAATTTACCAGGAAAAAAAACTAGATGAATTTAAACATTAGAGAGTTTAAAACCAAGCTCAGCGAAGCGTTCTTGATTATTCAGAAAGGACAATCCTTCTTATTGTAATGATTCTCACAGGGACTCTTCCACCTTTAATATGAATGTCTGCTATTATTTTAATAAGAACTGACACAAAAATTACAACTAGTGCCAAAGAAAAGACGTAATACTCAGAATCACCAAGAGCTGCTTTCTTTCCTGCATTTTTTTTGTTGGACCAAAACACTGGCTCGCTTCATCTTAGCCACATGCCTCTCAAAATCTGGATTTTTATAAAATAACATAAAATAACAAATTTTAAAAATTAAGCAACACTATGCCCATCAGGTTTGACTCTTCCAACAAAACTCACTTAAAACCATGAAAGCCTGTATCTCTAGGTAATAGGCACAAATCCCATCTTTCTAAATCATATAACTTGATTCTTTATAAGACTAGGATGTGGTCTCACCCCATGACCAATGGAAATTCGAAATAGCAAGTATTTCACAACATCAGGCATTTCAAGCAGCCTGAACTAGTGAAAACTGCAAACACAGGGCAAAGAGCATGTCCCCAAAGGAAAAGATTCCACTATTTGCCTTGAAACGTAACAGACACGAATATTCTTTTCCAGTGAGAAATTTCTCAGGAAGCTCTTTCCCCACCAGTTTATCTAGAAAATATTGTAATGCATGTGCCCACTACACGCTGTTTCATCAGTTGTCCAGAGCTGGACTTTCAGGATAAAAAGGGGTTATGACCAAGCACCAGTTATTTTAAATTTTCTTTTACTAAATATGACTAAACATCTTTCCAGCTGGAACCACGACATTTCTAAAATAATCATCATTTCAGTACAAAGCTTTTCAGAGGTCAAAGGCTATTGGTCTCAGGGTTCATGTAAAAATTGAAAAGCTCTGGGTGTCCTTGATACTTTTAAACCCTGCCCTTAAACATGCAGAAGGGTTCAAAGTTTAGAGGAGAATCAGACATACCTGAGTTCCCCTGACAGATCATACCAGTTATATGAACTTGGGCAAGTCACTTAACCTCTTAGCCTCCATTTCTTCATGTCTAAAATGGGGTTAAAAGTACTGACCCTAAGGGGTTACTGTGATAATGCTTGTAAAGCACTTAACACAATGGCCAGCACATAGCAATCACTCAACAAACATTAGCTATTGCTAAAGCACTCATTTTTCTCTCGAGCTGACCAAACTCTGGGAATCATCACCGAAGGACAAATGCAGAAATTCTTGGAATTGTTGCCAGACACAAATACTAAACAGTGCCACTGTGGGTTTGGGCCATTCTGAACAGCAATACTTGGTCCAAGTGGGTAAGCCAGGCCTACAGCCTGAATATCTGGGCTCTGAGATCCATCCACAGGATTTTTTTTTAACTTTTTTTCTATTAGAGAAGTTGTAGGTTTACAGAATAAAAAACCTGAAAAATAAAGATATCCCATATACTCCCTGTTCTAGTTTGCTAATGCTGCCAGAATGCAAAACACCAGAGACAGATTGGCTTTTATAAAAGGGGGTTTATTTGGTTACACAGTTACAGTCCTAAGGCCATAAAGTGTCCAAGGTAACACATCAGCAATCAGGTACCTTCACTGGAGGATGGCCAATGGTGTCCGGAAAACCTCTGTTAGCTGGGAAGGCACGTGGCTGGCGTCTGCTCCAAAGTTCTGGGTTCAAAATGGCTTTCTCCCAGGACATTCCACTCTAGGCTGCAGTTCCTCAAAAATGTCACTCTTAGCTGCACTTGGAGTATTTGTCCTCTCTCAGATCCTCCAGAGCAAGAGTCTGCTTTCAATGGCCATCTTCAAACTGTCTCTCATCTGCAGCTCCTGTGCTTTCTTCAAAGTGTCCCTCTTGGCTGTAGCAGCTTGCTCCTTCTGTCTGATCTTTTATAGTGCTCCAGTAATTTAATTCAGACCCACCCTGAATGGACGGGCCAACACCTCCATGGAAATTATCCAATCAGAGTCATCACCCAAAGTTGGGTGGGGCACAAAGAATTACAATCTAATTAACACTGATAGGTCTGCCCACACAAAACTACATCAAAGATAATGGTGTTTGGGGGGACATAATACATACCAACTGACACACTCCCCTTCACACAGTTTTCCCTATTAGTAACACTTTGCATTAGTGTGCTATCTTTGTTACAATTGATAAAACAATATTATTATAATTGTACTATTAACTATAGCCCATAGTTTACATTAGGATTCACTGTGTTGTACAGTCCTATGGTTTTTAAATTTATTCTAGTAATATATGTACAACCTAAAATTTCCCCCTTTAACCACATTCAAATATATAATTCAGTGGTGCCAGTTACATTGACAATATTATGATGCCATTACCAACATCCAATACCAAAACTTTCTAACACCCCAAACAGAAACTCTGTACCAATTAAGCATTAACTGTTCATTCCCAACATTCACCCCAGCTGCCAGTGACCTGTATTCTAGTTTCTGACTCCATGAATTTGCTTATTCTAATTATTTCTTATCAGTGAAATCAAACAATATTTGTCATTTTGTGTCTGCCTAATTTCACTCAACATGATATCTTCAAAGTTGATCCGTGTTGTGACATATATCAGAACTTCATCCCTTTTTATGTCTGAATAATATTCCATTGAACGTATATACCACATTCTGTTTCGACCTTCATCTGGTGAAGGACACTTGAGTTGCTTCTGTCTTTGGGCAATTGAGAATAATGCCTCTATTCAAATATTTTCTCCCATTCTGTAGGCTGTCTTTTTAATTTCATGATAAAGTCCTCTGATTCACAAAAGTTTTTAATTTTGATGAAGTCCCGTTTATCTACTTCTTTTCTTGCTTGCACTTTTGGTGTGGAGTCTAAGAAACCATTGCCTAGCACAAAGTCCTGAGATACTTCCTAATGTTTTCTTCTAGGAGTTTTATAATTTGGGTTCTTATATTTGGGTCTTTGATACATTTTGAGCTAAGTTTTGTTAGTGGTGTGAGGAAGGGGTCCACCTTCACTTTTGGACATCCAGTTTTCCCAGCACCATCTGTTGAAGAGGCTTAGCACCCCTGTTAAAAATCAACTGACTGTAAATGTGAGGGTTTATTTCTGAGCCCTCAATTCAATTCCATTGGTCTATATGTCTGTCCTTGTGCAAATACCAGGCTGTTTTAATTACTGCAACTATGTAATAAGTTTTAAAATTGGTAAATGTGAGTCCTCCAACTTTGTTCTTCTTTTTCAGGATGGTTTTGGCTATTTGGGGTCCCTTATCCTTCCATATAAATTTGATGATTGGCTATTCTATTTCTGGAAAGGTGGCTGTTGGAATTTTGATTTGAATTGCATTGAATCTGTAAAGCAGTTTGGGTAGAATTGGCATCTTAACAATATTTAGTCTTCCAATCCACAAACATGGAGTGTCCTTTCATTTATTTGCATCCTCTTTTACTTCTTTCAAGCAATGTTTTGTAGTTTTCTGTGTACAAGTCCTTTACATTCTTAGTTAAATATATTCCTATATATTTGATTCTTTTCATTATTTTAAATGGATTTTTCTTCATTTCCTCTTCTGATTGTTCATAACTAGTGCACAGAAACACTACTGATTTGGGAATGTTGATTTTGTACCCCAACACTTTGCTGAATTCCTTTATTAGCTCTAGTAGTTTTGTTGCAGATTTTTTAGGACTTGATCAGTAAATATTGAACTTCTTTGTCCCTCATAAGAGTTTTGACTTAATGTCTCTTTTATCTGATATTAGCATAGCTACCCCAACTCTCTTTTGGTTACTATTTGCATGGTATATTTGTTTTCATCCTTTCACTTTCAATCTACATGTGTCTTCGAATCTAAGGTGAGTCTTTTGTAAACAGCATATAGTTGGGAGATGCTTTTTAATCCATTCTGCCAAATTCTGTCTTTTGACTGGAGAGTTTAATCCATTTACATTTAAAGTAACTACTGAGAATACAGGAATTTCTTCTGCAATTTTGCTGCTTAGTTTTTGTAAGTTGTATACCTTTTTTGGCCCTCAATTCTTCTGTTAATGCCTACTTTCATATTTATTTGATTGTTTGTAGTGCACCATTTTGAGTCCCTTCTCATTTCCTTCTGCATATATTTTTCATGTATTTTCTTTGTGGTTACCATAGAGCTAAAATTTTAACATCCTAAATCTATAATAATTATGTCTGATTTAATACCACCTTAACTTCAATAGCATACACATATACTGTCCTTCTGCCCTTCTGTCCCCCACACCTTTTTGTTGTTACTTTTACAAATTATATCTTCATGCATTGTATATTTATCATTACTTTTATGCATTTGCATTTTAAAACCTATAAGAATTAAAAAGTGGCGTTTCATACCAAAAAATACAATTGAACTGGCATCTACAATTACCCATATTGTTACTGTGGTGGTTTGAAGCTGTATGTACCCTGGAAATCATGATCTTAAATTTAGTCCATTCCTGTGAATGTGAACCCACTGTAAGTAGGACCCTTTGATGAGGTCACTTCAGTTAAAAAGGTGTGGCCCATCTCGACAGGTGAACTTACTGCCCTCCCCTCTACGTGGGACCTGACTCCCAGGGGTGTAAATCTCCCTGGCAATGCAGAATATGACTCCCAGGGATGAATGTGGATCCGGCATCGTGGGACTGAGAGTATCTTCTTGACCAAAAGGGGGATGCAAAATGAGACGAAATAGTTTCAGTGGCTGAGAGATTTCAAATGGAGTCGAGAGGTCACTCTGGTGGACATTCGTATGCACTATATAGTTAACACCTCTTAGGTTTTAATGTATTGGAATAGCTAGAAGTAAATACCTGAAACTACCAAACTCCAACCCAGCAGTCTGGACTCCTGAAGACAATTATATAATAATGTAGATTACAAGGGGTGACAGTGTGATTGTGAAGAAATTGTGGATCACACCCCCTTTATCTAGTGTATGGATGAGTAGAAAAATGGGGATAAAAACTAAAGGACAAATGGGGTGGGATGGGGGGATGATTTGGGTGTTCTTTTTTCACTTTTTATTCTTGTTCTGGTTCTTTCTGATGTAAGGAAAATGTTCAGAGATAGATTGTGGTGATGAACACATAACTATGTTATCATACTGTGGACAGTGGATTGTATACCATGGATGATTGTATGGTGTGTGAATGTATTTCAATAAAACTGAATTTAATAAAAAAAAAAAAAAAAGAAAAAAAAAGATGTGGCCCACCACAGTCAGGATGGATCTTCATCCTATTACAGGAGTCCTTTACAAGTCAAATGAAATTCAGAAAGAGAGAGAGAGAAAGCCACATAGGAATTAGTCAGGAGCTGAAATCACTGGAACCTGGAAGAGAAGAGAGAGACCAGGAGACACACCATGTGCCTTGCCATGTGATAAGCTAAGGACCAAAGCAGCCATCCCCAGAACACCAGACTTTGGGGAGAAAGCATTGCCTTGATGCCTTGATTTGCATTTTATTTTCATATCAAAGCCATTAGCTAATAAATTCTCATTGTTTAAGCCAAACCATTGCATTGGTATTTGCTTGAGCAACCCAGGAAACTTAAAGTTACCTTTTCTTGAGGTCTTTATTTCTTTATGCTCTTTCAATCCACTGTCTAGTTCCTTTCCTTACAGTCTAAAAAACTCCCTTTAGTATTGCTTGTAGGGAAAGTCTAGTGGTAATGAATTCCCTCAGCTTTTGTTTATCTGGGAATGTTTTAATCTCTCCCTCATATTTCAGGATATAAAAATCTTACCAGATATAAAAAAATCTTCATTGGCAATTGTTTTCTTTTAGCACTGCCTTCTTGCCTCTGTGGTTTCTGATGAGAAATTGGACCTTAATCTTCCTTGGACTTCTTGTGCATAACATGTTGATTTTTGTGCAACTTTCAGAACTCTCTCCTTGCCTTTAGTATTTGACAATTTGACTACTGTGTGTTTGGGTGTGGTTCTCTTTGAGTTTATCCTTTTGGGGGTTCATTGGACTTGAATGTCCATATTCATGTCTTTTGTTAAATTTGGGAAGTTCTGTCATTATTCTTTGAATATTCCTTCTACCCCTTTCTCTCTTTCTTCTCCTTCTTCTACTCCCATAATGTGTATACTGTTATGCTAGATGGTGTCCCACAGGTCTCTAATGCTCTGTTTGCTTTTTTAAAAAATTCTTTTTGCTTTCATCTCCTCAGCCTAAATCATTTCAATTGTCCTGTCTTTAAGTTCAGATTCTTTCTTCTGCCAGCTCCAGTCCACTGCTGAAACCCACTAGGGAATTTCTCATTTCAGTTATAGTGTTCTTCAACTCCAGGATTTGTTTGGTTCCTTTTTAAAATTCCTCTCTTTATTGAAATTCTCACATTGATCATTCATCATTTTCCTAATATCCTTTAGGTCTTTCTCCATGTATTCTTTTATCTCCTTGAGCATATGACGAACATATTTTAAAAGTCTTTTTCCAGTATGTCCAAAGTTTGGTTTTCATTGATGCCTTCTGGATTTTTATCTAGTTCCTTTGGATGGGCCATAATTTCCTGTTTTTTGTTTGTCCCATGATCTTTTGTTGCACATTGTGCATTTTAATATTTTTAAATGTTAACTCTGAGATTTAGTCCATGAGCTCTCCGTTCCTTAACTGTGTATACAGCTAGTAATATGACAGAGGTTTCCTTGAGTGCCAGGAACTACCAAAACCAACCAACCAATGCAAAACAAAAAAACAAACATACCTTTTATAGTCTTTGCCAACTGGTTCTGTGTTGGCTGATGCTCTCCCTCAGAGTTCAGCCCTTTTATCAAGATCAGCCTGAAGCAAATGTGAAGTGCACAGTCCTCTCCTTCTTTCTCCTTCTTTTCTGATACTGTATCTTGTCCTGGGCTTGTTTTTGCTAGTGGCCTCAGGAATTTATCCTATGTACAGGGATTCCAATCCCTCCTCTTCCTTCCCCTCCAATCTTCCCCCATCTGGATGCTCTGCTGTATTTCTTAAAGCAGGTAATCTTCTGACCCAGGCTGCATTGACTTGGTTATTACACTGCTTTAGCTATCTGCAAGCTACTTCTGCCTATGGGGCAAGTTCTGAGAGGGTGAGCCAGAGATGAGTTTTCTGGTTCAATCTTTTATACTGCCACTGGATAGATGTACTGGCACCCCAGTATCCACATAGGGGTTACTCTGCTCCCTCCAGAACAGGGCCAGGGACCCACAGTGAAAGCACAGACTGGCTCCACAGTGTGCCAGGGTAGGGATGGAAAGGGGCCAGAAAGGGCACCACAAGATTCTCCTACCATTTTAAAGCTGTGTTTTCTAGACTCAGCATTCACCCAGTTGCTGCAACCCTTTGAATTTTCTGGAGCTTTGAGGAAGATGTCTCTGCTGGTTTTTGCTAGCTGTTCAAAGATTCTGTGGGGTAACAGCACCCTGGAGCATCTTACACCACCATCTTGATCAATTGTTCTCTATCCATAGGATTAGCAGATTGACACCCATTTTGTATCTAAAGCAACCGTTCTGTCCAAAGGGACTAAATCCTTTAAAATAAACTGTTCCAGATTGCATCTTTTCCCCCCTACCACACATGCACAAAAATGAATCTATATGTGTATGTTAAGAAGCAGTTACAAAAATAATGGTGACATTAGATACTATAAGACCACAGACCAGGAGAAATTGTCCTGGGCTAGAGTAGTCAGGAAAGCGTTCTCTGAGGAAATGAGACTTCATCTGTGTTTTAAAGGATGAACAGAAGTTAGGTATGTAGATAAGAGAGAGAGAGGATATCTCGGGTAAAGAAGAACATGACAAAGTTGCAGAAGTGGGATGAGAAAAGCAGGCATATTGATGATCAACAGAGTTGAGAAGCTATGTAGGGAAATGCAGGGCTGGGGTAGGAAAGGAGGTTGGGCTGGAGAGCACGGAGGTCAGTGAGGGACCTGACAGGGACAATGTCATATTCATGTATGTATCCATCAGACAGTGGCTGGCACAATGTATTGCTCAATAAATACTTGTGAGTGAACAGTATATCCATGAATGAAATAAAATGGCATTTTCTGGAGACTTATCTAGCGGAGTGCATTGAAGGAAAGAGAGTTGAGACTGGGAAATCAGGTAGGTGGTCACTGCAATAATCCAGCCTGAGATGATAAAGAACAAAACTAGAAGACTGTGGCGTCAATAAAGAGTGAGTGACCAACCTGCGAAACTTGATGACCACAGAATTGCTGGAACATGGAGACTGGCTGTGTAGTAGAAGGAAGAATTCCAAAGTGCTGAGGTTTGGGGCCTGGGGTAATTGACTAACTGAGATAGCAATAAAGACAGTATCACAAGGAGCAACTGTATGGAGGGGGGTGGAGGAGGTACAGCAAGTTCAATTCTGAATATTTAAGGTGGTGAGAGGACAGCCAAGTGCACCTGTCCTGTCTATCTTTGGAGATAAGTGTCTAGGAATATGATGATAGATTCAGGGTTCTTCTCAAGGAGGCCTTATGAGCCCCAGCTTCAAAAGCTTGTGCTTTATACTTTTTCTTCCTTAGACCACATCCTAAAATTATGTTAAGCTCCACACATGGTATTTTCAGATAGACTGAGATTCAGAAAACAACCTGACATAGGTCATGTTGCTACTCCATGAGAAAGCTTTCAAAAGGGCTGGTTCCAAACATGGCTGCATCAGAACCACCTGGGCTTGGGGTCCTAGAATATGCATCTCCAACTTGCATTTCAAGTTATTCTGATGTACATTGAAGTTTATAAGTCACTGACATAGGGAAACAGTTAGCCTCTCAATATACCTACCTACACCATCTTTCAACCCACTCTACAGGAGGCAGCCAGGGGTAAGTGGCTACAGGTAAGAACTGTGAGCCAGACTACCAGGGTTCAAACCCCGGCTCTTACTAGCTGCCTGCCTTTGAGTAAGTCATTTAATCTCTCCAGTATTACCTGATCTAAAAATGGGGAATAATAACAGTACTATCTAACAGGGTTCCTAAAAGGATTATGTGTGTTAAGATGTATGTAGAACAGAGTTTCTCAACTTTGGCACCATGGACTTTGGGCCAGATAATCCTTTGTTGCAAAAGGTTGTCCTGTGCATTGTAGGATGTTTAGCAGCATTCCTGGCCTCTACCTACTAGGTGCTAGTAGCAACCACCTACTCAATCGTGGCAATCAAAACTGTCTCTAGATATTGCCAAAGGTCCTGGGAGGGGAGGGTTGCAAAATTGCCCCCAGTTGAGAAACACTGACATAGAACAGTACCTGGGCCTCGGTAAGCCCTAGTCAGGTGTCAGCATTATTTGCATCGCATCTGCTAGGCTAATGCTGAGCACTTGACCTTCACTGTCCTATTAATCCTCCAGACAACCCAGCAAGGCAGGTTTTCTTATCCCCACCTTTAAAAATAAAGAAACTGAGGTTCAGGGTGGTGAATAACTTGCCTAAACTCAGCCAGCAAATTGTGGGGAAGACCCCAATCAAGCTCAGCCTGATCCTGATGACAAAGCTCTTTCCATTCTAGCCCACTGCTGGATGATAGCACTCTTACCATGTGGCCCGTTAGGCAAACTGCCTTCATCACACTTTTCTCCACAGGCCAAGAGAGAATCCACCAGTCACTAGTACCCCTGTGGCCTACCATCATGGGAACGTACCATCCTTGCACCCTGAATCCTGAAAGTCTGGGATCTGTGGGTTTCGCCCTACGTCACTCATGAGGTAAACTTCAGTTCACAGAAACTAACACCTACCACTCCCTTCCGCCCTCCAGGTTAGGGCCCTCCTCTGTGGCTGCATCTATCTGGGGAGGATAACCCCGAATGGTCCTCTTTGCCTCCTTGACTGTGTTCGCTCCTGGGTCTGTGTCCTCATACACCGGTTTCCACAACACAAACACAGGGTATGGCACACCAATATGGGGGCTGGCTGTTGAATGAATGAATGACCCTCCTGTCCAACAGACTCTCTGAGAGTCTGCATCAGGGTCATTCCAGCCTCACTCCTGTATTCTATGAGATCATAGAAGGCACTGCAGGCCTTCAAGAGCACCTCCAGCTTGCTTTCTAAACCTGAGCAGCACATGACAGAGGAAGTAAGGCCAGGGATACCTGAGTCCTCCAAGCAGGCATTTCAGCTAAGATTATTTGAGGACTTCCTGGTCAAGATTGTGCTGAAAAATTAGGAAACAACCAGAACAAGTGATTTTAAATCCTAAAGGCACGTTCCCCTTCTCCTTAACTGTATTTCAATATTCCCATCATTTATGGGATAGGAGCTCTGGCTTTGGTGTTAGAGAGATGTGGGCTCAAATACCACTCATTACCTATGTGATTTTGGAGCAACACATTTTAATGCTCTGAGCCTCATTTCACTCATCTGTAAAATGGAGACCAGAATAACTACATCACAGAGTTGTTGTGAGGTTTAAGTGGATAAAAATACATAAAGCCCTTAAAACAGTGGCTGGCAATACAGTGAGCACTATTATTGGTCATAGTATTTGTACTGTCCTTTATAAACAGAAAAAAAATTTAATTGTAACAGGATATTAAAATAGAAATTTGGCCAAGCCATAGTCCAAAAGGCAGGTCCTAGATGAAGTGCACATAATAAGATTTCAACAGCATGTAGCAGTTGTTATTCACCACCTTGACTACCAGGTTCATTACTACAAGAACATGTTAGGCATGTGCTTCACAGGACACCAAGGTAATTGGCAAGCAGCAGTTGGACTGTGCAGATCTTGGGTTGAGGGAAGAAGCCAGAAAGGGGAGACTGCGGACCCAGATTTCACAGAGACCAGACAGCCAGCAAGGAAAGGTGTGAGTTGAGACCCAGTATTTCCTGCCACAATGCTCAGAACACCTTTTCAACATGCACCCTGGGGACAACACCCAGGGCGTCCCCTTCCATGTCCCAAGCATGACTCTTCAGTGATGCTGCCTGGAGCTAAAATAGATACAAGGTGAATCCTTCCTCTCAGCTCCCGTCTCCTTAAAACTCAAGAATTAAATGCCATGCAGAGTGCATCCCCTCAGAAGCTGTGAAATAGAAACTTTGAAAAGATAAGCTCACGTTTAACTGCACAACTGTGTCATTTCATAATTATGAACTTTCATAACCTGCATTTCCTGGGTGTAGCTGACATGATGAAAGTGCCACGTAATTTGTTCAAGAAACTCCAAAGAAGGAATCTTCAAGGTTCTGAGGTGAATTGAATCAATCTTTGGAGAATAAGCAAGACTAGATTTGGTATCAGTTTAAGAATGCAAGGGTTGCCTTTCTTGAATTCTCACTATCCTCTCCACTGCCGACCACCTTGCCATCTCCTCCCAGGCTCTTCTTCCACCTGTCTTTGTGGTTGCTCTCCTATTTCCTACAGCTAATTTCTCCATGGGAACACTTGACCACCTCCCATTGCCAATCTCTCTTAAATCTTCAATCAGATTATTTCCTCATGACCTGTAAAGAGTTCAGGTCTCTTCGATTCTAAAAAATAAAATTAAAAAAAAAACTATCAAGAAAACTCCCTCAACCCTACTGCTCCCTCAAGTATATCCTATTTCTCACCTTTTATCACCTACTAGTGGTTCACAATTCTGACATGTAGACTGGCTAAGTCACCTGTGAAAACTCAGGTTCCTTGGCTCACCTTTAAAGATTCTCATTCAGGAGGCCTGATGTGGGGCCCAGGAATTTGCATTTTTAAAAATCCCTCCAAGTGATTAGAAAGTTCAGACAAGTGTGAAAAACACTGGTCTATCTCCCTATATTAATTTCATTCCATTCATTCCAAACACCTGCATCCCCCTTGCTAATGAGATCGCTTTCGCAAGAGTTATCAATGATTCTAAATGCCACATTCAAGTAACTTATTCTCAAGGCTCATTCTTGGCTTCTCTAAGGAATTCAAGAAGGGGGACTTCTTCAATTTCTCGACATTCTCTTTTCATTTTCTCTTGTGAACCTTCTAGTCATGCCACAACCACATCGGCCAGTACTCCAATTCTTTTCCCTCACCACTTCCTCCTTCCGCCCCCTAACATGAGCATAAGCACGACTCAGACGATGGTTTTCTGCTGCTCTTTCTTTGGAAATCTCCTTCAGTCATAAAGTTTAAATGAGCCTTGCAAGTGACTTTCAAATATGTCTCTCCAGCCCTGGCCACCATCTTGAACGAGACAACCCTATTCCTGTATATTCTCATCCCTCAATTTAGCAAGTCCAAAAGCCATCAGTTCCCCCCAAAACTAACCACCCTTCCAGAACCCCCACTTCAGTCAGTAGCGTCAATTCTCCAATAATCTAGCCTCACAACCTTGAAATGCCCCTTGCCTTTACTCCTTTCATACTTTTTTATTCTTCCTTTGCAATATTTACCAGCATCACTTCTTGCACATCTCCCCACTGCCAAACCGTATACCTGAGCCATCTCCTCTGCCTGGCATTTCTTCCTCAACTCTTATCTCTATTTCTCTAAATCCTGAGCTACTTTTATGTCCCAAATAAAGTTCTACCTCTTTCAAGAAGCTTTGGTCTCATGTCCTCTCTAGCCCCCTTCTTCTGCACATTGTTGGCATTAATCATCTGTTCTACTCATTTAGCTCTCACCACTTGCCACCTGGCAATGCTATTTCTCTCATACATTCTCTCTTCCACTGGTTTATGAGGGTTTTTTGAGGGCAAGTATTCTGTTTAAAACCTCTTCAAAACCCCATCTTAGAGCGCTATTCCTATGTTCAATAGATGATTGTTATCATAATACTAGAAACAAAAGTAATATTTTCTTGCCAACTAAAAAGCAATAATAAGCCTTATTATTAGCACTTAAGGCAAAAGGCTAACAGACTGAGTTCTACACAAGCAGCTGGAGCAGCTCATGCACTGCCTGGTTGCCACCATTCTCATGAGTGCTTCCTTCTGTATTCCAGGTCAGTGTCCCCAGCCATCACATGAGCACTCAGGAGAGTGGTACCAGATGCCAAGGCAAACACCCAACCCAGCTGCAATGGAGAGAACTGAGTCCAAACGTATCCTATGGGCCAGCTCTCCATACCCACCTGGCTCTGTCTCGCTGCCCTGGGGAATCAACTCAACAGGGCAGACCCTTTCTCCCCTTTCCATTCTCTGCTGCCCTGTATTTGTGCTGGTAATCACGGAACTGGGGGAGTGGGTCTCTGCCATTAATCTAAAACAGGTGAACAAGTACCAGAAGAAGGCTTGATTGTATATGCTAGTTGCCTGGGCCAGAGAAGCAACGTGAAGGGCAGCAGCTAAATTTACAGTATTGTTCTTAGTACTAGAAATTGTGGTCAACTAGTTAGACTACATTAATCATTATAATACTGTTTCCTATATGAAAAGGCTCCGGCATTGGAAAGCACACCTCTGGATGTGGTTTTCCTCTAGGATGTTATTTGTGCTCCCTCTCACCTGACTTGATGCGGCAGAGGAACCAAGCAAATAGGTTGGCTATACATGCTGGGCTCATTCTCTCATCCCCAAAATGTCATCTTGTGAATGTTTTCTGTAAGTAGAGACTCTGACTAGGGCATGGGCACAGATGCCTGTCTGATTCCCTGATTTAGAGAGTGGATAGGAGAGAGAAGTGAAACGAGTTAGATACATTTTCAAAGGGCTCCTCTTAGTGTTAAGAACCTAAGCAAGATGAAAGAATGAAGCGGATCTCTATGTACTAATATGGAAAGAACCCCAAGAAACATTAAGCAAAAACCAAATATGGACAGTATGATCCCATTGTCATAAAAGAATAAAACTATAAATTTTCACACATGTAATTGCATAGAAAAAAGTCAAACATAATAGAGATTATCTCTTTCTTGGAAGGGGAGGTGAATTGCGGTGGAGTAAATGGAGTTTTGTTTCTCACTACATGAATTGTTTTATGAGGAGAGAAAATACTTTACTTGTGTAATTTGAAATATTAAAACATTACTTCAAAGAATATAAGCGGTATCTAACTAAGGGTAATAAATGATCTTCATAGCTTCTTACCTAGGCCTGAAAATGGTTAAAATAATTTTCGGGTAGTGAAAGAAAGTTATTTCAATTAATTCACTTTCTTCTTCCAATCCATCAGCAAATCCTTTTGGCTCTTTCTCAAAATATATGTTAGGTTCAACTCCTCCTCGCTGCTTCCCCTGACTTCTCCTTGTCTGAGCATCATCACCACCCACATACGTGATTTCAACAGCCTCCTACCTGCTCTTCCTGCTTCCACCCTTGTGCTTGCACAGTCTATTTTCCACAATGCTGATCCTAAAAAACACTACTCCTCTGCTAAGAAAACCCCAGTGGCTCTTCCTGTCACTTAGAGTAAAAGCTGAAGTTCTAACAGTGACTGAAAGGTCCAATAAGGCCTCCAGTCATCTCTCCACCCCCAGCTCCTACTACACATAAATCCAGACACAATGGCCCCCTTTGCTGTTCCTTGGACACTCCAGGCACCCTCCAGCCTCAGGGCATTGGCACTCACTGTTTCTTCTGCCTGGAATGCTCTCTCCCCGGATTTCCCAATCATTTGTTCCATCACTTTGTTCAGCTCTCTTCTCAAACGCTATCTCTTGATGGGGTTTTCCCCAACTACCCTAAACACTCTCATTCCATTTTCCTGTTTTATTTTTGCCATCATCTAACATACCATGTATTTTGTCTTATTTTGTTTATTCTCTGTTTCCCCCTACTAGAATAAAAGTTCCAATTGAACAGGGTTAGTGGGTGATATGGGTGGCTGGTTGGTTGGTTTTAATCTGTGTAGTTTATTGCTACATCTCAACACCTAGATCCATTTCTGGTCCACATTAGGTGCTCAATAATGTTTTGTGGGATGAATGAAGTTTGAACAAGCCTCCTGATTTACATCCCTACTACTGTATCAAGTTGGTTTCCTTTTGTGGGGATGGTGGACACCTACCTCCCTCCAAGAACAATTTTAGACATTAATGGATTAGAAAGCACAGCATTAGGCATCCTAGGTGGGGAGATATTGCACAAATACACACGGCAGCTCCTGGTGCTTGGGGACCATTCCTTCCTGCTCTCTGTCAGCCTTGTCTATTGTGTACTGGGGCCTAGAACATGTATCCACCCTGAGTCAAGACAGACTGTCAGCACATCCCACCCTAGCAGAGACTGCCAAGCTGTTGCACAAACTAGAGAAAGTAAGTCCAGCTCAAGTCAACAAAAGCAGATGAAGCAATTGCTCTGTGAAGCAGCAATAGGGAAAAAGAAAAGATTAAAACCTTAGAAAGAGAGAGAGAGGAGGAGAAAAAGATGGAACTACACCACAGCATTTGGAAAAGACTCATGCTGAAGAGACCATTTTGAGGGTAACTATTCAAAGTCTCAGTAAACATCAAATATTCAAAAACTGCTACTGGCCCTGGACTTCTGGCTCAGAAGTGAGCAGTGCTGTTCCTACCAAAGCCCATGCATGTTGTTTCTTATATACTCAAGTTGGGACTCACCTGGCCTCTACTTATCAGAAGAAAGTGTGATGATGGGGACACATCAGGGTCTGAGGTCAGAGTGACATGAGTCCAAATCCTGGCTCTGCTCTTATTAGCAAGCTCACTCTGGACAAGTTGTTTAATCTGTCTGAAACTCCCTTTCCTTATTTATAAATGGGTACAGTAATATCTGTCTTGCAGGCAGGGTTGTTTTGTGGATTAGAACCAATATATATAAACCAACTGGCAAACAATGGGCCCTTAATAAACGGTAGCAGAAGCCATCATAACTATTAGCAGTACTGCTAGTAATAATATAATAATAAGCCCTAGTCCTTGCAGACCCAATTTGAATTTGACCTGGAATATTCAGGGTTTTGTTTGTTTGCGGTGCTTTTGTTTTGTTTTGTTTTTCATTCCTTCAGAGCTATTAGAAGCTTTTGTATTCACAAAGTTAAGGACCTATTTCTTTCTCAGAAAGTTCTGGGAGCTGTTGCCAGTGATTAGGACAACAAAATGAAGGTATCATTTTGCTTCCATTGTCATTTTGAACTGGGGCTAAGTTTAAGGTGACAATTGCCAGGAAGGTCTGTGGCCACGTGCCATCTTGTAAAACCCAAAAGGGTAACCCACAGCTAATCGAGTCATTTCTCTTCTTAAAACCCTTCCAGAGACCTTCCAGTTGTTCTTAGGACAAAGGCTAAACTCCTCGTTGGGTTCTTCCAGACCCTTCAGATCTCCATTCCTCCCTGGCTCACCTGTGCCCCTGCAGTCCTATTCTTCTTTCAGTTTCTTCAACACGCTGTCTCCTCTGCCCAAACGGGCTCTTCTCCCAGCTCTTCACAGGTTGACCCCTTGAGGTTACAACCGAAACATCATTTTCTTAAGGAAGATTTGCTGAACCTCCAGACTGAATTAGGTTCCCTAATCATACGGGCTCATGGAGACTTACACTTTTCCTTTATAGATATCATGTTATCATTATTATTTGTGTGATTCCATTTGATGCCTGCACTTCTAGAGATTAAGATTCATAAGGGCAGTAAACCTCTCATCCTTTCTCAGACTTTTCACAAAGTCCCCATAGCTTAGTGGGGCTGAGCACAGATCAGCACTTCATAAATACTTGTTGAATGGATTAGAGGCATAAAATGGGTGGAAAGATGCTGTTTTAATCTAGTGGCACCCCATATGGGACTCTGCAAGATCCCACTGGGGAATGTGAGTCTTTCTGAGGGACAGAAAGGCCATAAACAGCAACAGCTGAAGGAGTGGAGGGCAAGGTCTGTGTACTGATAGAGGAAAGGCCTTCTCACCACATTCACAGTGTCTGTCCACTCTAAGGCAACTTCATCTACAAAGGATACTCATGAACTATCAGAGGTGGAGGTAGGAAGCAGGGCCTCTAGGATCCGTGACGTTGGCAGCCCTCACCTGAGGGTCTAACCCTGCACTGTCCAATACAGTAGCCACTAGCCACATGTGGTTATTGAGCCCTTGAAATGTGGCTAGTGAGACCAATAACCGATTTTAAAATTTTATTCCATTTTGATCATTAACATTAGATTTTATATCTGATTCTCAATTCACCTTTGGAAAAAAAATTTTAGTGTATTTACAACAACTTGAATTTGTGCATCTACTTTTTCAACTGTAAATTTTTGGAGGTTTAAATACAGATTAAGTATTTCTGACAAAAATCTAGCATCCAATTTGAAATGTGTTTTTAGGTAAAACATAAATAGCAGATTTCAAAGACTTAGTCCTCCCAAAATGCAAAATATTAAAAATTATTACACTAATCACATATCAAAAAGATATTTTAGAGATATTAGGCTAAATTAAATATATTATTAAATTAATTTCACCTGATTCTTTTTACTAGAAAATGTTAGATTGCCTATGTGGCCCACATTGTATTTCTATTGGACAGGGCTTTTCTGGTCTACTATTTAGAGGAAGAAAGAACATATCCCTTTCAACCCAGAGCCCGTAAATTTTAAACAGACATCACAGTAGCCCATATTTGGAAGGAAGGGACAATTAAAAGGAGAATCTTCCTCTCTTATATGAAAAAAATATAAATCATATTAAATACTGAAACGGTAGACACCTGATTAATATCAATGATTGTGAAAAAGAAGCACAAAATTTATCTTCTCCTGCAGATAACAGTAATGTTCCTTCCTGCAGTCCCCTTCAGCCACAAGGGAGTTGTAGATTGTGGAGACTGCTTCTTTTAGACTGAGTTGGCTGGCATATCAGCTAAACCAGCAATGAAATGATAAGTGCCTATAAATTACTTGGTTCTTGCCAAGTACCTTTCCTCCATAGATCTTGCAAGTTTTCACACACTAGGTCCTTCACAACAGCCTTACAAGGTCAAAAGCTCACTTCCTTTTTGGTGAGAAAGCTTTGCCTAAGGCCACAGAGCAGAGCAACCAAACACCAAGAGTGGATGCTTCCCTGAAGATGCCAGCCAGCCAATCACGAAACTGTTTGCTTCCCAAATGCCAGCACCCACCACCCTTTAAACAGACCTTTGTCCCAAGGGAGTGATAGTCTTTGATAAGGGGCAAAAAAAATCTGATCTTACCAAGAACTTCTTCAATGGGGAACAGATGGTTAAAAACAATGTGTGGGTTGGTAATTATTACTGTTTGCAGAGGATATGGCCTAGAGCCTTGCTGCTAAAATGAGGCCACCGACCAGCAGCACTGACCTCACCTGGGATCTTGTTAGAAATGCAGAATTTCAGGTCTCACTCCAGACCTAGTGAATCATAATCTGCATTTTCACAAGATCCCCAGGATTCACGTTCACATGAAAGTTTGAGAAGCACCGATTGGAGGACTTCGGTTATACTCCCAACTTCTTCACTGAAGAAAAATCACTTATACTCTCCTAAACATCTATATCCTCCTCAACCTCCCTCCCTCCCTCCTTCCCTCTCTCTCTCTCTCTCTCTCTCTCTCTCTCTCTCTCTCTCTCTCTCTCTTTCTCTCTCTCACACACACACACACACACACACACATTTTTATGTCTGCAGATTTGTTTCACTGTAAGGTTTTCAGTTCTCTCTCCCCAGTGACACACCAGTTTGCACATGGATATAGGTCGCATGGTGCCTATTTATCCTCAACTTTAGCACTCCACTGCTTCAAACCATTTCACTGGGAGGGCACTGCAAATTCAAATGTTTGTAGAGACCAGGCAGATAACATGAGTGAGTAAAGAGATCCAGGTTTGTTTCAGAAAGAGATCTTAATTTGTATTCTTTCAGTACAGACACACTTGGTTTGCTTATTATAAGCCACTGGAATACTCTTTACTTCCATAAAATAATATGCTCACTTCCATTTTTCATAAAACACATTCTCCTTATGTTTCCACACTTTTGATAGGTACAAGAAATACTCCATGTTCCCCTTCACTCTCCTTTAAGGGGGCAAACTGACAGCACAAACACAGCCACCATTTGGCTTCACATGGGGGAGTGGTAGGAATTGTGCAGACGGAAAGCACATGCTGGTGGGGAGGGAGTAATGGATCTCGGCTCCAGCCCTTGTCTCCCTGAGGGAAGCTGGGTCCATTTTACTGGATCCTCCCATTTTTTAAAGGGAAGCTGGAAACCTGAATTTTTATGTGAAATCCCCCATTTTTTAATGTTGGCAACTAACTTGATTTCTTTAAACACTGTGCAGGCCAAACAAAACACATCTGCAAGCCAAGATCTATACCCCCTGGACTGTGGCTTCTCTGTCTCCCAGAGTAAAGTATCAAAAGAGAGGACCTTCTTGTTTCGGTTTGGGCCAGGCGTCCATCCACGGCCTCATCAAGTGAAGCCAGGATTAGAATCTGCTGGAAGAGCCGCAGCCTAAGACACCCTTTCAGAAGAAACAGAAGTGGGGGACTGTTTCCAAAGAACCAGGCATGACTGGGTGGTCACCTCAAATACACGTTACATTAAAAATATAGAAACAGAAGATTCTGGGGGACAATGAACCACACTTTTTTTTTTCAAGTCAGGTTTATTGGGATATCAACTCACTCTTTTTTTGTGCACAGTTCTGTGAGTTTTGACTTAACGTGTACAGTTGTATAATCACAACCACAAACAAGATATAGAACAGTTACATCGCGTCCAAAATTTCTCTCATGCCCCTTTGTAGATAATCCCTACCCCTGGTCCCTGGCAACTACTGATCTATTCTCTGTCCCTATAGGTTTGCCTTCTTGCAGAACGCCTATAAAAATGAAATCATACAGTTTATAGTTTTTTGAGTCTGGCTTCTTTCACTTAGCATAATGCATTTAAGATTCAATCACGTTGTTGCATATACCAGTAGTTCATTTCTTTTTATTGCTAAGTAACTTTCCATTGTATTGCTATACCACAGTTTATTCATTCACCAATTAAAGGATATTTAATATGTGGCAAATTGAATTATGTACCCCAATTTAGACAAGTTCTTGGCCTCGATCTCCATTCCGTGCATGGGAACCCATTGTAAATAGGATCTTTTGAAGATGTTATTTTAGTTAAGGTGTGCTCCAAGTGAGTGAGGTTGGGCTTTCATCCAGATTACTGAAATTGTTATAAGCAGAAGAAATTCAGACAGTGTGAGAGAAAGGCATGGGGGGGGGGCAGAAGCTGGAAGTAAGCAGGAACCCAGAAGAGAAAGGAGAGGACATCACCATGTGATGGGAAAGCCAAGGAACCTAAGGATTGCAAGCTGGTCAGAAGGCTACTGCTTTCAGCCAATGCCTTGATTTGGAGTTCTGACCTCTGGAAATTGTGAGCCAACGAATTTCCATTGTTTAAGCCAACCCACTGTGTGGCATGTGTCATAGCAGCCTGACAAACTAAAACATGGCAATTGTAAATAAAGCTGCTATAAACTCTTCCCTACCATATAATTCGATTCTTGAAGTGGTCCTGTGATTTTTTTTCTCTCACTACAGAGGTGCCCAGCAATATAAAGGAGCTCAATTCTGAAAGTATGAAAAAATATTAATCTAAAAATAAAAGCTGTGATAGATTGCCATTAACCCCAATTCTTCACCCCTCCTTGTATCCATGCCTTTTGCCATGTGACCGTTTTGGTAAACATAAGTTTTAATTTGTCTTGAGTAAATACCTAGGGGTGGAATTCCTGGGTCACATGATAAGTATATTCTTAACTTAATAAGAAATTGCAGAACTCTTTTCCAAAGTGGCTGAACCTTTTGGCATTCCCAACAGCAATATTTGAGAGTTCTCCTGCATTCTCTCTAGCACTTATCATTGTTGGATTTTTGTTTCTGTTTTGTTGTCTTCTTTTTTAGCACACACCCATTTTGATAAATAGTGCCAAATGTGTAGAAGATCATCCTCTAAATCTTGAGTCTCAGAATAAATAATTAAATGTTATTAATGATGCAATGTCTTATCCTTGTAAAGACTGACCCATCCATCTTCAGTACATTCACATGGGTAATAAGGTAAGTGATTTTTAATTCCACCAGGTTAAAATCCCCCCTGACATGACTTATTGCTATTCTGCTACTGAGCTTTGAGAGATTATGGGTAAGTGCTGAGAAAAAAACATGACTTTGAACTGCTCTTTCACCAGTTAAAAATAATACTGAAACCAAATGTAAACATAAAAGAAGTGGTCAGATTCAGGTTACATATTAACGGTGTTTGGTCAGGCTGGGGCCGAGGCACAGCTGCAGAGAACACCTTTCACTTACCACTGTTTCCAAACCTCCCTACCTGGGCTGGAACAGACTGGATTTACAAGAGACCTTTTCAAAAGATGCATAGAAAGCAAGCAGCACACATTTCCTGGCAATAAATTTAAAAGGTTGCTAAAACATTCCAGCAATTTTCACTCAACATTCCTCTGGCCAACACATCTGCAATCTGCCAATGCTTCAAAATCAGTGTTTTATTATCTTAATCTTACAAATATCTTTGAAAATGCCTTTCCTTCTGCTTCCATGTCAGGCAAATCCAGCTTTTCCCATTTTTTAAAGCCACAGAGATATATGCTGCTTAATGCTTATTAGATTGGGCTAACTGGAGTTAGAATCAATTTTTGGATGGTTTGTCTTGCTCACTCTCCCCTACCACATGAGCCCACTTCTGATGTGATCCTGTGATTTTATTCTCTCATTACAGAGGTGTCCAGCAATATAAAGGAGCTCCATTTTGAAATTATGTAAAAGTAAAACTATTACTCTAAAATTAAGAGCTATGTTAGATTGTCATGAACTCCAATTTTCGCCCTTCCCTATATCCATGTCTTTTGTCATATGACTTTGTAGCTCCTCCACCTAAAGGGGCAGAGTAGGTTTTCCCTCTCACTGACTTTGGTTTGAGCCACATGATTTGTTTTGGCCAACAGAATGAAGCAGAAGTGATCACGGTGTGCTAGTTCCGAGCCTAGGCCTTGTCATCTTGCCCTCCTGTATCTTGGCCATCGCCATGAAATGCACATCTCCCGAGTTGCCCACTGGTCCCAGAATGGAGATGAGAGTGCCTGGAACAGAGTCAGGCCAGCTGCCACAGCCCCAGCTGACTCACAGACCTACCCACCCCAGCCAGCCCAATGTGGGAGCAACGATGTCTTTTCAGCCACATAGCTTTGGACTGGTTTGTTAAGTAGCAAAAGCTAATTGGTAAAAGCACATTCCTGAATTATTAGTTTTACCTGAAGAAAAATAATTCCAGCTACTTAGTATGTTAGAACTCTAAAATTTTATTCTTTTAATCCCATATGGGGTTAATTCTTAAGCCAAAAAGGTAACCAAAAAAAAAAAAAAATGTAAAAGGAGATACTTAGGAGAGATTCCAAGGTGAGTTGGGAAGAAATCCCTTCTAGGCTCACTGCTGTCCCATTCACCAAGCGAGTCAAGCTTGATCCTCATCACCTCTGCAACAGATGGAGATCGGAGCTGAAGTCTCTGTGGTGCTCTATTCTGTTCTGTCTCCAACTCTTCCTCTTGCATCTTTTCGCTGTCTTTCTATGGTAGTGGCTCTCAGTCAGGGGAGATTTGGTTCCCAAGGGACATCAGGAAACATTTTTGGTAGTCAAAACTGGGGGATGGGGGTGCTACTGGCATCTAGTGGATAGAGGCCAGGGTGCTGCTAAATATCCTATAACGCACAGAACAGTCCCTACAACAATGAATCATCAGGCCCAAAATGTCAATAGTGCCGAGGTTGGGAAACCCAGTTCTATAATTTACACTGAAATTATTTATTGATGCTTTCCCATTACAAGAGTGTAAGGTTGATTCTGAGGAATTGTCTTGCAAATGCTTTTTGAATACATGAAAATTATACGTATTTCTATTCCAAGCCTACTTTTCTACATACAACGTACAATATAAACGAATGCATATTGTCTTCAAACCATATACATGAATGTCTGTTCTCCATAAATCATCTGAGTAGAAACTAGTTGACTGAAGAACATCTGTGTTTGAATATTTCTGTGTATCTAGAAATAATTCCTAGTACCCCAAATTAGCTATTAGAAAAATCCTGCTTCATTGCAAACATTTTTGAATAAGCAAACAAACAACAAGTAAAGGCATTCACTCCTGACAAGGCATCCCTGATGACAAGCGCTTCACAATGTGGGAAGCATACTAGTCTGGGGCATGGGGCCATTTTGAGTAAAATTGCCATATTATGACAACATCCTTTAGTGTTTCAGTAACTCAACCTTCTTAATGATGTCCTAGGGAGACCCACCTTAATATTGAATTCTAACCTCAATGTATTGGATCTGTGCCAAAAAAAAATAACCTCATCCCCAGATTTACCGAGAATTGATGGTGGTCGTCAGGCCAGTGAGTTAACTGTGGTTGAAATGTGGGTGTGGAATAGTACATGTGTTGCTGTTTCTGATGAAAAGACTGTATTTGGATAGGATGGATAAAATAATGGACCTGGCAAAGCTGGAAGAAACCCTGAGATTTGGTGAATGAAGTTTATCTAATGCATTGATATATAGGATGGTTCTGTAGAGGCATTTTTTTCAACACAGGGAATTTTGAAATCGTCTTAGAATTCAACAAAAGAGGAGACTAAAGATATTCTGCTCAAGATTTGAGAGGATGAAGAGAAAATGAGTCTGTTGGAATAACATTTCAAATCACAGACAAATGGTAAGTTTACAGGGGAGGAGCACAAAGCCAAAATTAGGCTAAAGGACCCAGAAAGGAGGCAGGTGAAATCAGGAAATTACCATGATCAGGGTCCAGGGGACCTGTGGTTGGTAAAATAGGCCTTGGTCCAGTTGATGAATTCCATGTTTAGTGGGGAAGTCATCAAAGCAAGCAGCCACAATGTGACTGGTTTGAAGAATCAAGGCCATGGAATTAGCCTAATTTGGAATTGAGGCCTGGGGTAAAATTTTTTTTAAGAGCCTGATTTTATTAACTTGTGCTAAGCTTAAATAAATACTGTATTGCTAACCTAACTTTACTAGGGAACAAGCATTCACTGTATAAAGTAGCAACACTTGAAGCTGATGGTAACATACGCTGTAGCAGTTGGTTTTAATCTATGCTCCACAAAGCCATGAGACTCAGTAGAGACCCACACCAGAAGGAAAAAGAGAGAGCTCCCTGCACCCACCACAACCAGAAAAGCTCCACTTTATCTGTTCTAAACATTGGAGTTCTGCCTAACTTTTCATATGAAAAAAAAAATTCTACTGCTGAAAAAAAGTTTGAAATACAATGTGCTAAGAGGCAGCAGTCCTTGGTTGGGGACAGATACTGCAGGAGAAATGAAAGAAGTTAGAGCATGACCCCAAGGCCAAGAGTCTTTTAGATAGTGGCTTTGGAAATTTTTCTGAGCAAAGGAACAGTGTGAAAGGTAAGTAGACCTGTCAGTTAGAAGCTATTTCTTGATTTCACTCAGGTTGGGGTGTCCATAAAATTTATTATCCAAACCTGGACACTTTTGAGAATGAAGAGGAGTAGCATGAATATTTATTGGTTAGGACAATAGGCATAAACCATGACCGCCCTTGGCGAACCAGGATGTTTGTCCAGCCCAATTAAAGTAGGTACTGGCCATGTTGACACAGGCCTTAAATGTGAAAGATAAACACACTTCAACCTTCATAATCAGTGAGAATTGCTGTTAAATTGATGAGAGAAGGTAATACTAATAGAGAAGTTAACTTATACAATTGGATTGACCATACCAAGGCCTATTTTGCCCACTAAATGGGAGAGGAGAGAGAAAAATCTTCTTAAGGTTTCTGTAATACCAGTGTCATGATTTTACATTACAGACCTTCTCTTCCCTTAAAGTTGAAAGCAGAGAGATTGAATTACTGGGGGCCATCAAAAGGAAGACACTAAAACGAGCAGGGAAACTTAGTGTGTGTGCAATTATGCATGAATGCTATAGAGCCCAGGAATAGATTCAGTCATGCCATCAACCATCACCCAAGTCCACAAAATGCTGCTCTGACTTGTGGGTCTGAACATTTGTACCCCTCCTCCTTACCACCGGCAGCCACTACCACACCCCCAATCCCAAAGCAGTTCAGATCCTGTTTGGGTGATAGTTAACACATCTAACCATTTTACCAAAAGATCAACAAGAGGAAACCACCAGTGAGAGAGAAAGTTAACTTATTACAAGTTCTGGCCACCTCACACCTTATGTTTGTTCACTGAGTTTGCCAGATAAAGTTCCCTTCTGAAAGCCTAATTTACAACTTTCCTTGAGCTGCCAAATCATCGCCCCGTGGACTTCTCCTGTTACTCTGGCCCAGCTACCCATCGATGGCCTTCTCATGGAGCATTATGCTGAAATGCTTGGGGGAAGCAAAAGCACGACCCACACCAGGCACAAATAATCTACCTGTCACTCACCGGCCACACTTGGCAATTGGCAACAATAATGTCGGCAGCCAAGTAATTACAGCAGGGAAGTTGGAAGAAGAAATTTATGAGTTTAAAGCTAAATGCTTGGCATGCTGTATCCCTAGAAAACGGAGCTCCTAAAAGTCAAGAACAGAATTGTAAAAAGTGTACAGATTTAAGGGTTCTGAGTCCCATATCAGGAGTCTCATCACTGTTAAAAGATATTTTATTTACTAGGAATTCACAGTTCCTTGCCCTCAAATGGTTCCTGGATACCTCCCTGAAGGATATACAAACAGAATAGTAAAAATAAAAACCAACAAGTCGCCAGCATCCGAACCAGACTCTGGTACCAAGATCACTGCCAACAATACTAACAAGGTGGTCCTCTCCAGGTGATAGAACTAGGGTTGGCTTCTATTTTCTTCCGGCTGATTTTCTGAATTTTCTAAATTGTCTACTATGAACACATATGACTTTTATAATTAGAAAAATACAAATATTAATAGAAAAAAAGTCGTGGGGTCAGGGTTCAAATGCAAGTCTGTCTAATGGCAACACCCATGTCTTCCAACCTCTCCCCCCTGCCTCTCACCCACGTCCACCTTTGCATCATTATTCATTTTGTTTTTATTTAATAAATAAGTGAGTAGAGTTGAATGTGTGCCAGGTACTTTTTAGATGTTTTAAGCATATTAACATTTAAACCTCACATCAACCTGGTGATGTGGGTACTGTCAATATTCTCATTTTACAGACGAGGAAACTGAGGCACAGAAAGGTGAGTTAGATAACTCACCCAAGGCTGGTGAGCAGCAAAGCTGGGATTTTCGCCCGGGCAGTCTGGCTCCAACGTCTGTGATCTTAATTGCTCTGCTAAGCTGCCTTAACCTTCTTCTACCTAAAATGGATCCTCTCTGGCCCTCACGCCCTTTTCCAACCTGGCCAGGCCCCCACTGCCTGCGTTAGTGCCACAATGGGGCAAGCAGGCCAAAGAGCATTTTTAATAAGAGAGTGATACTGATGGATTACTAGCATAATCAGCTCTAGCCTCAAAGCCTCAGGATGAAAAGGTTCAGATGAAATCAACTCCAGTCAGTGCCCATGACGATGAGGAATAAAAGATGGGAAGAATCCTGCTGCCTGAAAAAATAACTACAAAATCATCTCATCTCGTCTAGCACAGGTTTAAATTAAGTTCTGCATTAGTTTCTTGGGGCCTGCCATAACAACATACCACAAACTGGATGGCTTAAACAACAGAAATTACTTCCTCACAGTTGTGGAGGTTAGAAAAGCTGAAATCAGGCTGTCGGCTGGGCCAAGCTTCCCCCAAAGGCTCTAGGGGAGGATCCTTCTTTGCCTCTTTCAGCTTCCGCTGGCTCCCAGGCAGTTCTTGGCATTCTTTGGCTCCTAGCTGCCTCACTCCAATTTCTGCCTGTGTCTTCACCTGGCCATCTTCCCCGTGTGTCTCTGTGTGTCCTCTCCTCTATAAGGATGCCAGTTATTGGACGTAGGGACCACCCTAAACCAGTATGGCCTCATCTTAACTTGATTGCCTTGCAGAGGCCATATTTCCAAATAATGTCACATTCACAAGTACTGGGGAGTTTGGATTGCAATATATTGGAGGGGAGAGGCCATAATTCAACCCACAATATGTTCCTTGAAAATATTTTTGATTTGTCCTTGTTTTCCCATTTTTGTTAAATTTTACCTTGTCAGCTGATCCCTCCTCCATTAAACACATGCCATCAATGTCCCCTGCCTATAAAGGGACTGGTTGACACTAAGCCAGACTCTTGACCTCCCTGGACCTCAGATTTTCATCTGTAAAATCAAGAGTTTTAATAGAGAACTTCAAAGGCAATGTCACCTGGCATTTGTAGAGAATTTACAGGTGGTAAGATACTTCTATATCCATCTCATTTCATCTTCCTAATGACCCTAGAGGGCGAACACAATAGATATGGCCAGGTGAGAACACCAAGGATCCTTCTGTTACAGGGAGGAAAACCCAAATCTATTGATTGGAAGCCAGGAGCTCCTTCTAGCACATCTAAGGACCCTTTCCAATTGACAGTCTGTGATTCTGAGCCTGCCCCCTAGGCCCTTGACCCCCATAAGGACGGGGCTCTTTGCAAAGCTGAAACTAGCTGCTGCCAAGTCCTAGGTTCCAGAGACATTTGGGAGGCTTGCTTGGTACCTGAGGACTGCAGTGATGAAAGTTCTCCCTTTAATTTCCATCTTCATGAGGAATATGAGAGCCAGCCTTTGAGACCACAAACAGATGTCAAATTTGGCCTGGGCTTTCTGGGAGAAGCATCTGGCTGGTCTTTCCCCAGCCTGTTACTCCCTCCACAGCTGGTGGTCCTGGGGGCTACAGGCCTGCTGGGGGAGGGGATCAGGAGGTGACTGCAGGATTCTCTGGATGCTGAATTGGCTCTCCCTTCTGGCTTTCATGTGCTCCTCTATGCATATCTGAAATGCTATGTACATGTCTGCTGTGCCATGAATCTTCAACCTTCCTTCCAGAAGGGCCTTGCCAACGTATTGAGAGTCATTGGCTGAAGATGGAAAGAACTGACATGATCCAAAATGCATGGAACCTGGGCAAGGATGAAGTCTTTTAACCCACATAACACTTGGGGCCAAAGGTGTACACCCTGATTAGGGTCAAATTATACCCCATTTGCCCAGACACTCCAAATTTATATCTGCTGTCCAGGTGCAATTTTTAATAGCACTGTCTTTCACTCCCAACAGTTTCCTAGTTTGGTGAATAAATTATATGGATACCCTATCTATGATATGAGATCAAAGACTACCAAATTACAGAATCTCTAAGCTGAAGAGCACACCAAAGACCTTTAAGCTCAACCTCCCATCTAGTGCTTGGAACCCTTTTCTAAGTATCATGACAGAACTTTGAATTCTATTTAGCAGCACATTTGAACTCACCACTTTATAAAGATTTTAACTCACTCCATATATGCCTGTTTTGTCTCAGTAGCTCACAGCACTGGAAGACATCATAAACATTAATGAAGGAGAGGGTGATCACACATGATGCAGTAATATTTAGCAGAAAGGGGAAGGGAGCCAATATTTCTGAGTACCTATTATGTATCAGACACTGTGATAAAATGTTTTCCCTCCAATATATCCTTATTGGGAGCAATGTCAGGAAACAAGTGAGAAAACTGAAACAAGGAAAGGTTAAGTAAACTGTTCAGGGTCCTATGAGCTAACATTGGTGAGGCTGGGATTTGAACTCCACTCTGTTATCCCAAAGCCCATGACTGTTGCTCCAATTAGGGTCCACGGCTTCACACTGTGCCTCCCCTTCTCCATTGGTGTTTGACAGGGTAAAGAGACAGGTGACACACACAGCTCTTACCACCTTGGCCAGGTAAACCCTCCCACAATCTATCAAATCCCTGGAGAACACACTTCTTCAATGAGGATTGGAGATAGAGTGCTCAACAGAAGAAATTCTGTTAAAAACTACCTCCGTCTTACAAGTATCTGCTTTTTTCCCAGTCTGGATCTAATGCAAAGTGACCCCGAATGGTGAATAGAATTGTTAAATAATTTTAGAGTTCTCCTTCCTTTCCATGGAGAAGGCAGGGGCTGAAAGAAAGGGAACCTTGAGCTGTTCTAGTGCCCTGTAGCAAGGCTGTCATAGTCCTATTCCCTGCCTGTAATATCACTTCAGAGCAATTGTTATCTTCCATGAAGACACTTCAGAGATTCCGAAAGACAGATGCTGTTGTGATTGGCCACAGCAAGTATGAAAAGGCCTGGGTAGAATAATGAAGCTTTTCTTGTGCCCAGTATATTAGAAAGTGCTTCATAGCTGTGTGGCAAATGTGAGTGGGCCAAGCAGCTAGGGAGCCACCCAGAAGCCAGGGGCTGGCTGGCAAGCCCCAGCAGGGCAGCTGCAGAGGCAGTTTACTAAGGTTCACAGGTGAAGCCAAAAGCTGGGGGTGATGAAAATTCACATTACCCCCATTCAATAAAGCCTGGGGAAGACATGAGGAAGAAAGCCAAGAGTGAACCAAGACAGTGTCAGAGCCACTAACTTTTGAATCATATGTGCATGTGTAAGTTTGTGTGTTTGCACGTGTTCATATTCTTGTTCACATGTTCATGTTCATGTTCACTGATTCAACGAATAATTCCAGAGTGCCTGCTGGTGATTCAGAGATGGTAGTGAGCAAGACAGGCTTGGTTCCTGTCCTGGCGGAGTGTGCAATATCATGTAATCCGTAGGTTCTATTTCTAGGTTCTGTGTCTGGAGGCAATGTGGACTAGTAAAAAAGGCACAGATGAGCCCAGTGGTCTTGTTCAAGTCCTTCACCTCTCAGGGTCTCAGGCAGGGTTTTCCCAAGTGCAGTCCTTGTAGTGTTGTGTGGTGAAGGTATTTATTTAACGTGTGTAACATCACATTAAATGCAGTACTGTCATGGATGTTATGGCTTAAGGCAAGGCTAAATAAAAACAGTGAGTCAATTTTTAAAATTAAGTAAATAATAGTGGGGGTGGTACAAAGAAACAGCAAATATTATGGAAAGGCAACTCAAACAACTGAGTTTTGTGCATCACAGAGACAATGAGTGTGGAAATAAAAGTGCACGTGGCCTAGCTCTAAAGAGCTATAAAATAGAAGGCTTCTAATTACCCCTCCAAGGGTATTTGCTCCCTCCTTCCCCCAACAATGATGCATTCAGCAACGACCATGTAAGTACACCACTCTGACTGCCCATTTCCATGCCAACAATTCAGTCATCATTCATAAGGCCCTGAGTGTGTGCAGATGCCATGGGAAATGTAACGAAGAGTGAGACCTAGTCCTTGGTCTGTAGAGAGTATAATTTAGTGGGAAAGAAAAGACGAGCACACAAATCACTGTAAAATAGGATAAGCCCCAGAGAGGAGGTACAAAGTCCCATAGAAGGGGCTCAATGGAGGGATAAATCACGCCAACTGGGCAAGATCAAGAAAGACTTCATGGAGATTTGAGATGGCATTTGAGATAAGCCAGGAAAGATGCGTAGAATTTCAACAACCCAAAAAAGGGGGGATGGGAGACATTCCAGAGAGGGAGAAATTCTTGAGCAATGGTAAAAAGACCAACTGGGAAGTGGTGTGAGAGAAGAAAGGCCCTTGTGTCAAAAAGAATAGAACAGTGGGGATGTAGATAGCAAGTCAGGCAGATGAGGTGGCCGCATAGTGTAACTGGCCTTGAATAGCAGACTAAGGATATTCTACTTAATGCAGTGGAAAATGGCGGGCGGGGGGGGGGTGGAGATTTTGAAACATGAGTGTTGCTGCAGAAACTAAACCTGGAAAGCGGGGAGAGGGAGGGTGAGACTGAAAGGGGAGGTTTTTGTCACCATAGTCCTGGTCCTCGTTATTGTAATTGCTGAGAAGAGGTGTAATAAGGTTGTGAATTTGGAGGATCAAAATGGTTTCTTTAGGGAGAGACTCTCTAGGACCTGGGCACTGATTAAAAGTGGGGAAGAATGGATAGGAAAGATCTAAGGATTTCTAGATCCCTCCTGTTTTTTATACACATGTGTGTGCATGCGTAGGCTGAAGTTGTGCGGCACTGGGAAGCTTCTAAGAAATATGATGTAACTGCCTTAGGGGCTCACGTTGGCCTCAAAGGAGGAATGTGGTCAAGGGAAGTGAAAAGAACAGAAGATCAACATGATCCCTGTTTTGGAAGAGAAAATAGGTGAGTTGTGAGTTTAAGCACATGTAAATCTAGGCATAGAAAAACACCAAGACAAAATATACCAAATGCCAATGTTGATTTTCAATTTTTTTCTATATACAATGAGTGAATACTTTTCAATAAAGAACTTCAATTACTTTTAAAATCAGCCAAAAAAAAACACAAAAAGACAAAAAAAAAAAAACAAGATTGGTTTTTGGGTTTTGTGGGGTTTTTTTAAAGAACTTCATTAAGTATTGTGGTAGCCTGGAAAATAGCCCCCAAATGATATCTGGTCCTAATCCCTGGAACCCATAAATGTACCTCATTTGAAAAAAGAGGCTTTGCAGAAGTGATTCAGTTAAGGATCTTGAGATGGGGAGATAAGGCTGGGTTATTCCAGTGGCCCTAAATACCATCGCATGTGTCCTTACAAGAAAAAGATATGACACCAATAGAAGACAAGAAAACACACCGAGGAGAAGGCAATGTGAAGACAGAACAGAGAGAGATTTGCAGTTGCTGGTCTTGGAAACTGGAGATATACGGAATGCCGACGGCCACCAGAAGCTGGAAGATGCAAGGAATGGGTCCTCCCCTGGAGCTGCTGAAGGGAGAACAGCCAGCTCACTCCTTGGTTTCAGCTCAGTGAAACTGATTTCAGACTTCCAGCCTCTAGAACTATGAGAGAATAGATTTCTGTTGTTTTAAATCACCAAGTGTGGGGTAATTTGTTACAGCAGCCCTAGGAAACTAATACAAGTATGAAGTGAGAATTCCTAGTTTCAGCTAAAATATCACCCGAAGCAGCTCTATAACATCAGGTGTGCTAATAATCTCTTACCACATTTTCCTGTCCGTAAAATGAGCTAATACCATCTGTCTTGCAGAGCTGTTTCAAAGGTGTAAGTAAATATACTTTGTAAATGTCAAATTCTGTTAAACTGGAAAGGATTACCCTACGTCTTTGGGCCTCCCCCGACCCCAGGCACAGGGCCCAGTACATGAACGGTTCGCAATCAAATACATGATTGGTTAGAAATAGCACAAAGGTGTTGGCAATCACTAACGGTGTAACCTCGGCCAAAAAATGAGGTAATATTCTTCCTTATCGCATAGAGGTGTTACAGTTAAATGTAATAAGACACAGAAAGTACATAATAATTGTGCTAGGCAGAATAATGCCCCACCCCCAAGACATCCCCACACTAATCCCTGGAACCTATGAATATGTTACCTTTTACAGCAAAAGGGACTTTGCTGATGTGATTGAGGTTATGGACCCTTGAGATGGGGAGACTGTCCTGGAGCATCAAGGTGGGCCCAACCTACTCATGAGTCCTTAAAAGCAGAGAACCCTTCCCAGCTGGGGCTGGAGAGAGAGACTGACATTGGAAGAAGGATCACAAACATGTGATCTTTGCTGGTTTTGAAGATAGAGGAAGGTGGTCACCAGCCAAAGAATGCAGGTTTGGCCTCTCGAAGCTGGAAAAGGCAAGGAAACAGACTCTCCCCCCAGAACCTCCAGAAGGAATGCAGCCAGGAAACACTCAAAAACTGTGTGGCCAACTTTCCCTGCCTCCTCCACTTACTAGTTATATGGCTAATGGCCGGAAGAAATCACTGAAACTCACTGGACCTCACTGGCCTCAACTAAAAGGAGGGTGATAACTTGCCATGGAGGGTCAGGGGCCACATCAAATCTGAAGTCCATTATCCCTTGCTTCTTATACACAAGCCAGTGAGCAGGAGGTGTCAGTGCTTCTGCAAGCATAGCTAATTCAACGTTACTTTATCAGATCATGTCCGTTTTCTGCTCAGAACCTTCCAGAGCTCCCCCGTCTCCCTCAGAGAATAATCGAAAGGACTTCCTCTGTTCTCAAGGCCCTATGACTCAATGTGACCCCATTTCCTCTCTATCTCCTTCTACTCGCCCCCTTTCTTACTGTGCTCAGCCACACCGGCCATCTTGCCAGGTATGGGAAACACCAAGCAGCTTCTAGCCTCACCTCAGGGCCTTTGCACTTGCTCTTTTCTCTGAAAAAAGAAAACAGCCGGGAACACTGCCTCATATGCACATGGTTTTCCCTTTCAACTCCTTCAGGTCTTTACTCATGTATCACCTTCTTCCTGAGGCCTTCCCTATATACCTATTTAACATTACAGTATTGCCCTCACCAAACACTCCTCATCCCCTTCCTCTACTTCAGCTTCCTCTATAGCAATTTCATCTTCCAAGATACTACATATTTTTTTTTTATTTTGTTTACTTTATTTCCTCCATTGGAAAGAGGGCTTCAGGAGGGCTTCTCATGGAGGACACATCACAGGTGCTTGATAAATATTTGCTGAATGAATAAATCAGTGTGTTCACAAAGCTATAATGAGGAAACAAATTTCAGCACAGTCTCCCACCAAAGACATGACCTTTCAGTTACAGATGGAAACTGAAGTCAAAAAGATGCAATTGACTTGTCCTTGAAACATGAAGCTGCAGCTAAGATCAAGTCCTTGAGAGATCAGAGCAGGAGGAGAAACCTAGTCAAGGGTCCCAAGACCCAGCTCTTGTCTCCTAGACAGTGAGAACCCAGAGAGAGCTGGCTTTCTGATTTCCGGTCCTTCCTAGTTAAGGCCAGCCTCAGAAAACCATAAGAACAGTTTGTCTCAGTCTTTCAGTACTTCCGCTTCCAGGCTCAGGAAAGAGCAGGAAGTGCAGGGGCGTGTGAAAATTGAGAAAAAAGAAGAATTAAACCCATTACATGTAAAGAGCTCAAAGACTTCCTCCGTAGCCTTCACAGCAGATGGGTTTCAATGTGCTTTTGCTGTGAGCCTAGGGGCCGTTGTCAGGCAGGACACCAAAGACCAAAACGCAAATGCTCCTACTCACTCTTCCAGCCAGATTCAGTCAGGACGACAGCGTGCCAGGCAGAAGACAGACCTGGCCCCTTACGTGCGTGAGCTTTATGTTTCATGGTGGTGTGAAAGTTAGAAGGATAAATTCAGTTCAGGATTCTACCTACAAAATATCCATGTTGAACAGTCTGCATTTGCAAGAAAGTTCACTAAGGGGTGTTTTATTCGATAAGGAATTGTACATGGGGTTTAAGACAAGCTTTAGAATCAGGCAGGCTGATAGGCTATGCCATACTTATTAGCTAGATGTAAACTTCCCAAGGGAAGGAGCGTGTTATTTATTTTATTTACTATTCTATCCCCAGCACTTAGCGCAGTGCCCAACACTCTCAAGAAATTTTTGCATAAAAAAATTAAGCTCTCAGAGCTGCAGCTTTCTTCTTTGTAAAATGGAATAATAAAAATTATCTCATAAGATTATGTGAGGATTACATGAGCTCAAGTACATTAAGTGCTAACACAGTGCCTGGTCCATGAGGAGTTTCCTTTAATGTGAGCTGTCATTTTGGCGACAACAATGGTGGTGATTTGACAGTGGTTGAGGAGGTTTAGTTAGCTCTCCCTATCCCTAATGATTTGTTCAACATGGAACATCAGACTGAGTCTACATTTGAGGAGCTAGATCCCAGAGTGGTTCAATTCTCTTGGAAAAGCCGTGTTCAGCCTGAGCCAGAAACTCTGGAAAGGGGAAGGACGTGTTTTGCATCCTAGCTATTGGGGTGACTAGCAGCAGAACTGAAACAGCATGACTAAGCACAGCCCATCAAAGGGAAGGGGGAAGGGTACCCAGTTTCATCACATCTGATAGATGGATGGTAAAGAGCAAGGGCAGACAACTGGAGCACTTTCCCAGCCTTTCCTATGTTAGGTTCTCAATGCTAAAAAAAATTAAATACCAAATGTCCTTTTCCGTAAGTACATATCATTATCACATGAGGCCCAACTAAATTTCCCTTGGCGTTCACTAGCCCATTTCCTCAGTATGTCTGCCTGACCCACCTGCCACTAAGGTCTTTCTAGAAGCCGAAAATCCTAGGAATCCTCAATGCTTTGGAACTTCAGCTCGGAATCTACCTGGTTAAGAGGCATGGATCTTATAGCTTCAAGCTGAGCCACGCTTTTTGGAATACTGTGTTTTTTCTAATATTTCTCACCGTGGTAATAATATGAATGAGATATCTTCCAGAAATAAAGGCAAAGAGCCTCAAGCTTGGTGCTAAAGATGTTTGTGAAAGAGTTTTGCAAGAATAGGATATTAGCAGCCTCATTTGCAATAATCATTTCTGAAGCGGTTGCTGATATGGGTTTGCCGTCAGCAGTAGTGGTGAAAATGGAGACCGTCATCTCAAAGAAAGAGAAAATGCAATGACTCGAACGATTTCAAGCAATTACCACTATTACTGGATTTAGACATTTATGCTACCTTTTTCTTATTTTAGACACCCAGCTTTAAATTAACCATGCTAATAAATAGCACCAATTTGGTTAGCAATGGGTTCCTGATCTTCTTTTTTTTTTTTTTAGGAGTAAGTAGTGAAGGAGACTCCTGAGTTCCACTTCTTGAAATAACCAACTATTCCTCACCGTCTTCCCTAAAGCCATCACGGCTATGGGGGAGGAGAGTCACTTCAGGAACAGCTCAGAGCAATGCACCAATTTAAAAACTTCTCACAAGACAAACAGTATCCTTCCTTCATTCATTCTTTCACTGGGAACTTATTATGTGTTAGTCACTTTGCTTGGCATTGGGACTGCGGGGGTGAAGAAAAGAAATGGTCCCTCATAGACTAGTAGAGGACCGCTTTGTGTAAGCAGATAAATACAATAAAATGTGATAGTGCCACACCCAAAGCAAGGGGAAAAAAGTAATAAGGACAGGAAAATCAGCCAAGCCAGGAGAGTCATAGAAGGCTTCCTGGAAGGTAACATTTGGTCTGCTGCATCTTAAAGGATGAAAAGGAATCTACCTATCAGAGAAACAATGGAGCAGTAAGCCAGGTTCCCAGGCTCAGGCTATTTTTGGCCTTGCTCTATTAAGAATATCTGCCTGGACTACTGAAAGACATCTACAGTTGCCTTCTGAAGGGTAGAAGGAGGCACATCCTCCTGAGGTCTTCATCGATTACTTCTGGAGCTAGCAATAATAGTTTGTCTCAAATGTCTCCTGGGTAAGTTTTCCAGTGAGCTACTTCTGAGGCCATCAGTGTTGCTGCAATTTCACTGAAAGAAAGGAGGGTGTGAACACCGGCTACAGCTTTGCTGTAAGCAAGGTGACTTCACTCCCTACCCCCATCTTAAGTTTGAAATTGAGAAACCCAGAGATGACCACAGCCCTAGACTACTGTGTGCAAAATAGGAAATGTCACTCACCAGGTCCTCCTCTGTTTAACCAGAATCATCAGCCTATACCTTCAGATTCGGGAACTGAGTGGCTTGACCATTTTGCACGTAAGCTGCATGCATTGGTCCAGAGGAGACCAGTGAGCAACAATTCAATTTAGAGTTCACTGAACCCTCTGGTTTGGGAAGGAAATTGCTGGTAATCAATTGCAGCAAGCACACAGGCTCAGGGCCAGGAAGAGGAAAATCACTTTAATGGGCAAAGCAGATGTTGCTAAATTCATTGCAAAAGTGAGATGGGCACAGAGCCAGGCCTTGCATGAGAGATGCTGATCTGGTCTCCCGAATGAAGAAAACAGAGACACTTCAAAAGGGGAGTTCTATGAGGGAAACCAGAGGTCTGTGTCTACATAAGTCTACATAGAAGAAAAGATGCCAAGGTGTTCAGGTCTCTCATTCCACCACAATACTTAAAGCTGTTAACATTTCGTAAGGATTTTCTTCTATGTAAAAACGAACCCAGAATACTAGCTAAAGATGGCATGCGGATTCTTCCTTCCGTTCTAAGGAGAGTTCGTGGACTTTGACATCAAACCTGGTTCTTCCATCAGTTCATTGGTTCTATCACCAAGAGGTTGTATGACTTTGCGCAAAGTTCTTTATCTCTCTGTCTCAGTTTCCTCAGCTGTGAAATGAGGCTAATCTCGTATTAGGGCAGTTGTCAGGATTAGTGATAATGTCTGAAAGTACAGTACAAAAAAGCACATAAGCCATAACACGTTTTCAGAGCCATGATGAAATGAAGATGAGCACACAAGGATGCAGGTAGAATTGGCCAGTGGGGGGTGGGGGGTGGGGCTGCGGATTTCTGGTCCAATTCTGGCTAGCTTTGCCACTGCTTCTCAGTGATAGGTTACTTCACAGGCCACACATTTCTTTGCATTTCTTTGGGGGAGAAAATACCTCCCAAGCATATAAGAGTTCAGAGAGCACAATATCAAGGCCCAAAGAGGGTCACTGAGTGTACTAAGACTGTTTGCATGAAGTAACTTCTAATGCAAGCTCCCTAAAAAAGAGGTTACTCTGACTTGCCAAAACTGAAATGCTCTCTACTTATCTACCTCCTACTCATTCCTTGAGTGCCAGCTAGAGCTGCTCCTCCTCTGAGAATCATCCTGCAATCCTCTAGTCCTCACCGCTTCTACCTATTCAGGCATTCCACAGATTTCTAGAAGCTGCCTTAAATCCATCCTGGAACAAAAGAGGCTGGACATGACACTCATTCATTAAAAACTTCAAATGCTACATGCTCAATTCTTTGCCCGTAATAATAAATTGTCTTACATTGCTCTTTACCTGAATCATATGGGTCTTCCCCAAATATTCTGTAACTTCCTGGAGTTCAGATATTGATCTTGAAATAGTTAAAAACACCAAACCAGAAGGCAAAAAGGCCAGAGGGCTCTGCTGGTTGACCAGCTGGGTGAATCTGCACCAAGTTACTTACCCTTCCTAAATGTAATCCCCTCCTCTGTGAGTTGGAGGTAATAGTAGTGCCCATCTCTCAGGGTGAGCATTACATGAGATCAATCATATAAAGTGCTGAGCTCCACAATGTTCGCTGAGTAGTGACAGTCACTCTCCTGGAAGCTCCAACTCAGAGGGGCTAACCCACGCCTAAGCACATGGAAGTCAGACTGATCCACACCCCGAGAATTCCAAACCTCAGGTCATTTCCTTTGAGTGGTCACTCTACAGAAAACTTTCTTTATGGACCGACTTCCCATTAAAGCTATGTTTCCAAGTTGCCATCAGCTTTAGGATGTCCCTGATAAGTAAGCAAAACTGCCGCAGGACTGGGGCAGTGAGACTCTGGCGCTGGTGAGAGGAGGATGTTTACCAAATTGCAAAGGCCGGGTCCCAAGCAGAGAACATTTCGGCCCAGAGAGATCCCGGAGAAGGCACTTTTGCCAAGCCCAGACTCCATTCTCAGGTCCTGAAGTCAGAGTCAGAAACTAAACAAATCTTCCTGGGTTCACATTTGTTTACTTTTGGCAAAATGCAACTTCCTGTTTGAAAGGAAAGGGGCAGTAAAGCTTTCTATAGCCCTCATGGACATAAAGTCTCTCCTTAAAACAAATGATTTGTTAAGCATAAATGAATCAAACATACACAATGGCAATCTCTCTTCCATTCAAAATGTTCACGTTTTAATACAGAAAGTGCACAACAAAACCAAAACAAATATTTTTTCAACTGTTGGCCCATGAGGATTGTTTAGGTCATTTCATCTCCTGAGAGCAAGAAAAACAGACATCAGGAGGGAGCCAAGTGACATGTGCTGTGTCAGAGAAGTCATTTTGACACACTTGGGAGCTGAGATTTCAGTATCACAGAAAGTCAGAAAATTTAAGTTCCCACAGCCAGTCAAACCATATTCCCCAGAACAAATACAGAACAACCGGGTCTTTCATTACATGACAGCATCCTTGACAATGTCCCCAACCTCGCCCTTCAGCATCCTGGAATTCCCTAGGATGGCCCCCAGCTCTGTACACAGGTTTGAAAACTGACTGAAAATTCCCCCAAATCCACTGTAAGCCTTTTACATGGATCCCTGATAACTTATTCTGTGTATATGCAGGGAGGGGGAAGAGGGAGTTTTAGGAGCATCTAGCAAAGTCAGCATAAAATATAGAATTTAATTTTGCACTTATTTATAAATCAAATGGTCTCTACAAATCTTAGATCACTATATCATAAAATCATTTTAAAGCACCTTAGAAATCATCCAATCAAACCCTTCCCATACACACCCACACAAACACACACATACACACACATAATAAAGGAGGAGTATAGAAGTCTGGGGAAGTTTCCTCCCTAGAATGTAAACTTCTTGCTCCTTAGGGCAAGAACTATTTTGCTTATCCCCACATTCTCTAATACAATATCATGAACATGGTAAGGAATCAGGAAGAAAGTGTTGAATGAACAAGTGACATAAATATTCTCGATTGCAAAGTCAGGATCAGCACATAGGAATCCTGACTTGCAGTCCTGTGTGCTCCCCACAATCTACCTCTTATGTTTCCACTAGATTGTAAGCTCCTGAAGGCTGAGGAGATAACTTCTAGATCTGTTTGATCATCATATGCTAGGGGTTGGACTTTGCAAATATCCAATAAAAATATTTGGAATGAGTAAAGGAATTAATAAATAATTGAGCAAATGAAACCAAATAAATGAATGAAATAATTAAATATCTTTCTTGAGTAATTTCAATATTATCTTGCCTAAAGGGGGAAATTCTTTCCAGCTCTAGGAATCTGGGTTTAAGGAGAGGTGAATTTCTGCGTAAACCGTATACTCCTTTGGCCCTTCTATTTTGGTATCTAACTGGACAATAACAAAATGACAGGCGATACCTACCCCCAGTGTTGCCAGCTCTCTTTCCACAAACCAATTAGCTAAGTCCATCACCTACTTAAACTTTTAATGAAAGTGGGTCATCCTGGTCTCTGTCCCTTCCATCTGTTTCTATCCTACCTGCCTACCTTATCTGCAGCCTCCCTACCAAGTGAACTTCTCACAGTTTTGGAATTAGAGGGATCTTTCATGACTTCACGTTCATGGGCATGCTACGTGTCTGTCCAGAGTAAACATCACTATCACCATAATTACCATGACCACTACCATCACCACAGCCACCATCACCACTGATCCCATCATCATTGTCATCACCCATCATCACCACCACAATCACCACCACCATCACCCTTCAAGACCAACATCCCCACCTTACCATCACCACATCCTTCCACCACCATATCCACCCCTATTACCAACACCACCACTTCCACCCCACCATCACCATTACCACCACCTTACCACTACCCCCTTAACCTTGAAAAAACACTCTTCTCCCTATCTTAAGAGCCAGCTCTAGTGGAACTCCCTAAATCCCTCCAGAATTTGGTGTTCCAGCCCCTCTCTGAGACCCAAAAGTCCCTTGTCTCCAACTCTGTAATTGTACCTAGCACAATGCATTATGGTTTATTCAATCATATATATTTTCTGGTAGCTCATGTCCTCCATAGGCCCCTGAATCCCTGACTGAAAAGAAATCTTTAGGGAGAGGCTGACTACAGATCTCAGAGCAATGAAAGTCAAGAGGAAGTGAATATGTAAGGATTGATAGCACAGAAAGTGGGAGATGCTTCTCCCTTAGCCAAGGCCAGGAGGTTTCAAGGGCTTGTGACCTTGCTCCTCACAAGGCTGAGGTATGACTGCTTTTATAGCCTCTTCCTTCTTTCAAGATTTCTCACTTTCATTCAAACAGTCATTGAACAAATTCATAGGGCACCTGTCTGGTACCAAGATCATAGGAAAGTTGGGGATGATAAACAATTAACCAGCCCATCCCAGGCAGGACTAGAATGGGGCAGGGATGGGAAGGGTGTTATGGGGTCAGAAAGCTTTCAGAGAAGTGAGGTTAGGCTGAGGTCTAACAGATGGGTAGGCACTAGTCAGGTAAGGTGAGAGGAGAAGAGTGCTCCATGATGAGGAAACAGATTTTTCGTTTTTTGAACCCACCAAGCTTGTTCCCACCCCGCCCTTTGCACTTTCAGTTCCCTTGCTGGAATGCTCTGTTCCCACATCTTTAAATGGATGACTTCTTGTCATTCAGGTATCAGCTCAGATGTCACCTCCACAGAGAAACTTCCCATAACTACCCAACCTAAAGGATCCTTCTTCTCAAACACTGTCTAACACAGTGCTTCTCAAATGTTAGCATGCATAGGAATCACGGGGGATCTTGTTAAAATGCGGATTCTGATTTAGTAGGTCTGGAGAGTCTCCTGAGATTCTGAATTTTTAACAAGCACATCCGTGATTTGATGCCGCTGGTCCAGGAACCATGCCTAGTAGCTCCAGCGTATCAGGTGACTGATATTCTTTGTAGTTCTTATCACTATACACAATCATCTTGCTCATAATTTTTTTCTAGCTATTGTTCTCATATACATGTAACCCTCACCCCCTCCCACTATAATATGAGTTGCATGAAAGCAACTTTTGTACCACTACATTCCCAGGGATTGGCATATAATAGTCGCATATCAATTATGAACGAACAGATGAACTCAGGAGTTTGGCCTTCTAGACCAGGGCTACACTTCTCTCCCACAGTCTAAGCCTCCAGAGTAGGACATCAGCACCTCATGCCAAAGACCATTGTAAGGAATCTTCAGAATCAAGCTTTGCCATGACTGTGGATCAGCATGTAGATATGGTTTCACAGTTCCTTCCTCTTTTTTCACCCGAGCAGCCACCATGAGCTCATCTTGGCCCTGGGAACGTTCTGCTGTTTCCTGCCTGGCTTCCGCTATAAGCCCTTGGTGTTTCTGGTCAAAGCTATCCTCTCCACCTGAAGCCTGGATCAATGGGATTATTGAATTCAGCCCCATCTTTTCTTTACTCTTTCTGGTTTTTCCTAGACCTCATGACCTTCAGCTGATCTGTGCTCTTAAAAATCATACGTAAAAAAGGCTTCTCTCTGGTCAGGTAATATATCTCATTCTGCTGCTCAGTGAGCCCTTTCAACCTGGGATTGAGCACATTTCCCAATTTTCCATTTTTTCAAACCAGCTTCCTTTTTCTAAACATTCTCTTTTTACTCCTTAACCCTAGTCAGCACAGATCCCACAGATGTCAAGCATTTATGGAATGTCACCTCGGGGTGAAATACTGTGCCTGGTATGGGGAATTCCATAGGGCAGACATGATCCCAGTCCCGAGAGACCAAAAGTCTCATTACAGAAGGAAAGGGGCCTACACACAAGAAGAGAAATGACATCCCACGGCAGGATGTATAAAGTGCCAAGTGGGTGGTACACAGCACAGATGTGCGGTGCCAAAATGGGCTGGGCCCAGGAAGCTGGAAACAATTTTCTTGACACCGCTCCGCCCTCCTGGTTCTCCCCACTGGCTATTCCTACTTAATCTCTTTTACAGCTCCTTCTCCTCTCCTGCTTCTAAATGTTGACATGCTCGGGGTTAGTCATGGGCCTTTTGCTTTTCCATCTCTAAAAACTTTACTGTTCTGGGAAATCTCAACCATTTACATAACTTTGAACACCATCTCTTTGCTGAAAACTGCCAGATTTCTATCTATATTCCAGACTCTTCTTTGACTGACAGGCTCATATAACCAATAATTTGGTTAATATCACCACTTGGTTGTCTTACAGACATCCAAAGCTTAACCTATCCAAATCTGAAGTCCTGGATTCCATCTCTCTGTCTCCCTCTCTCTCTGTCTCTCTCTCATTGGCAGAACTGTATCACATGGCCATTCTTACTTGCAAGTGAAGCAGAGAAATACAGATGTTTGGGTTGTTGTTTTTAAAATTAGGCACATTGCTGCCTCCAAATAACAGTATATTAATAAGGAAGAAGGGGGCCCTTTTGAATTGTTTGCCACAAAATCCATCAACAAGTCTTGTTATTCCTATCTCCAAAATATATCAATTCATCCATTTCTCCATCTATACTGCCACCAGCACCATGATCCCTCCTACCAAGAGACTTTCATAACGCTTTACGTTCAATTGATCCCCCAGTTGCTAACCTCCAGTACCTTCTCCACCCCAAAGTCAGAGTGACCTTTTAAGAGCACACATCAGATCATGTAATTCTTCTGTAAAAATTCTTATTACTTCTCATTTCTATTCCTGTGAAGAATAAAATCCAAGCGCCTATCACATCTGAAGGCCCTGTGTATTCTCACCCCTGCCAACCCCTTAGCCTCCTCCCATTGCACTGTGTATTCATCCACACATGCCTTCATTTACTTAAAATAGTCACCGAGTGCCTATTATGTTCAAAGCACTGGTTTAGGCACTGGGGATAAAGTAGAGAAAAAAATCAAACAAGTACCCTTTCCATCATGAAGTTTACATTTTAGTGGAGGCAGACAGATAATAAACAAAATATTTAAGAAAAATAAGTATATTGGAGTGTCATTAGTCATTCACTTTACCCCAGTCTCACTGGGCTTCTTTCAGTTACTCAAACTTTTCTAACTCCTCTGCCTAAAGTGCTCTTCCCTCACCCTTCCCACGGCCCACCCTTCAGATTCTGGTGTCAGCAAAAAGGCCACTTTTCCAGAGAGGCCTTCCCTGACCTCCCATTCTAAAATAGGACCACCATGGTATTCTCTTTCATAGCACGTGTCACATTTTGAAATTAGATACATAGACACATAATAGAAAGATGAAGATGAATAGAGAATGTGTGTGAATTCACATGTGCACTTATTTAATATCAATCTTTCTCACTGAAAATTTACCTCTATAAGTGCAGACATCACTTCTTTTTTGTTCACTTTTCTATCCCCAGGGCCTAGTACAGTCCATGCCTGCCATATGGAGGCTCTTAATAAATACCTGTTGATGGATGAATCTGTGAATTAACACAATGGATGTGAAATTGGTCTTTGAAACACAATATTAGTACTTTTATAAGCAGAGAGAGAGGAAAAAGGATTTCCTAGGCAGAGGGAACAGTATGGGCAGAAACGGAGAGGCGGGAATTGCCTTGGCATGATTAGCACGCAATTAGCCACTTTTTACTGAAGTCATGGGCAATGATAGTAAAGAATGGGTTGGGGACAGATGAGGAAAGGTCTCCAATGCTGGGCCTTAGTTTGGGCAGCAGTAATATAAGCAGATAGAAAGCAAGCACACCTTTACAGAGCAGCACTGTCTCCCCTTGAACAACCCCAGAGCCAACTCAAAGTCATTTCAACAAGCCACTCGGAAATCACAAAGAGAAGTAAGGTCCGTGCCCTTGGCATACAAATTGCCTCTTCCCTCTTAACCAATTTAATATTTTAAAATAATTTTTTTTTCTGATTATAAAAGTAATACATCTTTACTTTAGAAAATTTGGAAAGCACAGAGAATTGTAAAAGGGAAATTAAGTAACAGTACTGTGAAGATCAATACAGGCTTTTTGACAACAAAGGAGCACCCTCTCTCACAGCTCTGCACGGTATATTCAAAGTTAATTACTAACTTTGTTCTGGGCTCCAGTGAGTCCCTGGGTGTGACCTTGGAATGTCACTTTACTCCTCTGCCCTTGGTTTCCTCATTGGTCAAAGAGACGATTTTCTGATAAGTGGTTTTCAAAGTATGTTCCTCAGGGCTTCTTGAAGCCCTGTTCAAAAAGGTGGGTACAAGAGCTTTAAATTTCCCACCTTTCCTCCAGGCTGAACAGATCCACATTTTGCCGGGGGGATGGGTGGGGGCGGGTTGCAATTCATTTTTCCAGATACTCAATAAAATTATTTCCAACTCTAACTTTTCAGTGATGACTCTAACTCCCTTCTGGTAAAAATCAATATAGTAATGAGCTGGGTATAATGAAAACTCCTTTCCTTATGGGCCTAGAGGAACTTTCCCAGCAGTTCTAAAAGTATCCCAGCTTCCTAAGTGGAAAAGCTTGGAAACTGCAGGTGGTAAGTAAATAATTCAATCATCACTACTTCAATTAGAGTTGCAAGACTCCCACGTGGGTAAAAGCCACCAAGTAAGAAACTTAGGGACAGAAAGCCTGGGTTCAAATCCCACTCATTAGGCAAGACAGGAAATCTTTCTTTGTTTCAGCTTTCTCGTCTGTAAGGTGGAGATAATCATAGCACCTGCCTTAAAAAGCCACTGAGAGGAGTAAATGATATATCAGCCTTATGGTGCTGAGCACACAGTTAAGCTCTCAATAAATGTCAGCTTTGGGGGGGTTTTCAATTTAAGTGCAAAGAGAGCAGATACAGACAAAGCAGCATGTAAAAAGCATCCTTTTTGTCTAGACAGTTTCAGCTTAGCCTGGAAAAAGATTATGATGGAGGACATCATGATGAAGTGTCACTCCATTCAAAATTCAGCAAGATCACCTCTTACAATGGAACAAGAAGTGACACCTTGCGCCATGAAGAATCCCATGAGTTTAACTGACTAGTCATTTCCAATACATGCCACTTTACAGGATTCTTAATCCTCTGTACTTCCTTTCATCCAGAATATTTGCTCAAGGGTGGCAAGATGTGGCAGCAATGATATTCCTTCTCTTAGTTAATGGGCAGAAGATGGGTAACATTTCAGGGAATGTTTGAGACAGAACTTGGAGCCTGGTATGGAGACAATGAAATCTAAGTGGATTCTTGACAGGAATGTCTTGGCAAGAATGTGCTTTCCAGAATTGAGTGAAAGGATCTGGCATCTAACCATCACATTCATACAAATGTTCCAGATAGGGTTGTATATGCAGTGCTCATGTGACAACCATCTTTGGGAATCTAACATCACCACAAAGGGGAAGTCTCTAGAGATGCACAGTCAGACTTACACCAGCTCAGTTAATACTGTATGTACAGCTTTAGACAAATCATTGAATCTCCCCATGCCTCAACCTCCTTACCTATAAAATGGGGACCAGATTATCTACTCAACTGGAAAATGAAATTATATCACATACACAAAAGTGCCTAGCATATAATCAAGAATATACCATAGCTTACTTTTCTTGAGTTCTTACTGTGTGTCAGGATTTGTGCTACGTGTTTGGTATACATTCCATCCATCAATTCACACAAAAATCTATGAGGTGGGAGTTTTTTTATTATTGTCTTTTATTTTCCCCATTGTGCAGATGGGGAAACTGAGGTTTAGTGAGTCTAGGTAATTTTCCCAATTTAAGACAGAGCTTGGATTTGCACCCAGAGTAGTTGGATTCATAAGGTTGTAGTATAATATTAAAAACAGTCACATCCACAATAATACTAACAGCAGCTCAAATATTTTAATCCCTTGCTCTACGGCAGGTACTATTCCAAAAGTTGTATGTGGATCTTCTCATTTAATCCTCATGACAGTCCAATGAGGCAAGCAGTCTTTGATACATTAGGAAATTGAGGAAATTAAGAATCTATGTAGCTAACTGATCCTCCTGAAAACACTGACTAAGAATTATCCTCTAAAATGAGAACTTTGAGCGGAGAGGCATTAAACTGGGATTTACTGCTGCAAAGGGTGTGATGATCTGCCAGTCATCCAAGACTCCTTTCCCTCCTACCCCCCATATCCAATCAATCACATGTCCAACCTCACATCCTGAATATTGCTCTAACTCATAACTTCCTCTTCATCCTACCTTGGCTGCTCTAGTTCAGGCCCTTTTGCCTCTCATAGCCTCCCACCCAGCCTCGCTGCTCAAGTCCTGACCCCTCCCCCACCCCCTCCAAACTGCACTCCCCCCACTAAAATCCCTTCAGTGGCTCCCCTGTTACCTACAGAATAAGGTGTAAGCTCCTCCCCCCCATCCCATCTTTCTTCAGTAGTTAATTCTTACTAGTCCCTCCTTCAATCCCCAGTTAAGCAGAGTATCCTCCCTTCCAGGCTCGTAGTAAGTCCTGCATTCTTAGCACATTAAATTGAATGTATCTGTTTGTATGTCTGTCTACTTCACCACCCTATAGATATCCTGAGGGCAGGAACTATCAGTGTTTTATTCTTCTCCGTATCCATGGCCATTAATACAGTATGTGACATATAGTAAGCACTCAATAAATATTTGTTAAAGAGTTGGACTAAAGTCAGGGAATTAGATTTTGTAATGGACAGAATGCAAATTTTTAGCATGTTGTTATCTAATATTAACCTTCAGTGAGCTCTCCCAAGTTTGAGAATTATTTTAAGCAGCTAACATTAAACATTTGCTCTTATAAGTATTTGACCTCATTTAACCTTCACATTATGCCTATGAATTAAATGCTCTTACTCTCCCCATTATACAGATGGGAAAACTAAGAGAAATTAAGCAACTTTCCAGGGTCGCAGACCTATCAAGTAGGAGAGCTGTGGTTTGAATCTGACCCCAGGGTCAAGTTCTTAACCAGTAAGCCCAACACTGGAATGCCAGTAGCCAAACATATATCATAAACTCAAGGCAAGAGACACCAGTGCTGCATACCTAGGGGCAAAAATAAGGGCATGCCCTCCATCTTAGAAAGAAAACTAAGAGGGACTTAATCAGTACAAATTATCAGGGCATGACTGTTGTTAAGAACAGAGAGGTGCTTGGCATGTACGTTTCCATCAAGCTCCAACCCTGCAAAGGGAGGAGTTGATGCTATGGCCACATCCATTTAAGCCACTGTCTAGCAATTAAAGGCAAAGGGCTTGGAGTCAAAAAGACCTAGGTTTAAATCTCAGCTCCGTTTGCTTTAGTGGCAAATTATTGATCTCCTCCAAGCCTCAGTATCCTCCTCTGTAAGCTAAAGATAACAATACTTAACTGGTTTGAGGAGTAAGTGAAATAATGTAAGCTAAGTATGTGATGAAGTGCCTGACACTTAGAAGACACTCAAGATAGCTACTGTTATCATTGCGATGTTGACTATTATCACATAAGCACCACGTCAGATGTCATGCCAGGAAGGGGAGGTCACAAAGTGGTCATGGGTGCTGGGAATCCATGCCTCCCTCTGCTGAAGGGGGGCTTCATGAGCAGGGAAGACACCCTAAGAGCAGTCTACAACCAGAAGCTGCTGACTGCGTATTCTTTATGAGTTGGGGGCAGGGGTAGGTGTAGCTCAGCAGTATTCCTAACGTAGTCTAAGAAAGAGGCCCTGGAAGCTTCTGGTTTCATATTTCTTTTGATTTCATCTTAATAACTGATGGATCAGAGATGTAAGGATGGATCAGAAAATGAAGTCTTTCAGGAAGCTCCTCCTCTGCCAGTGCCTGGTCAGAACATCAAAGAAGAATAATTTTCTACTTGGCCCCAGGGAAAGGTGATATTTGCATCCCCTGAATTCTCATTGCTGGTTGACCAACTGCCGATAAACTTGGTCTTTGCAAAGACTTTTCCTGCCAGCAAAGCATTGCAGAGGATAGACTGGGGTGGTCTTTAAAAGCCTTATTCACAAGGAATATGCAGTCTCTTACAAATCTTGTGATTTAACTAGGTCAGGATTGGAATAAGTTACACAACTGACAGGAGATGCCTGAAGGAGACATCCTAGCTGCCAACCTGTGGCAACACTCGCAGGAGTCTCCACCACTTGCAATCTTGCAATCCCCTCTTCCACATCTAACACAGAGGCTCCCTCCCTCTTCTGTAGCAATTTCTCTCTCTCTCTCTCTCTCTCTCTCTCTCTCTCTCTCTCTCTCTCTCTCTCTCTCTCTCTCTCCCCACCCACTCTACTCCTCAAGCTTTCCATGTCCAAGAATACCATGCTAAGTGAATACAGGCCAAGATGAGAGAAAATGATGTCCCCAAGGGTGACTAAACTCATCTTACTACCTTCTTTACCGTATGTTTTTATAAGAAAATTACTTTCGAAGTACTCAAGAAGGCAACATTTGAGTATGTCTAGAAGTCTTTGTACACCTCCTCAACTCAACTGTAATAATAAAAACAGCTCCTTTTTTTTAGTGTTACCTGTGTTCCAGGCTCTGTGTTAAGAGGTCTTTACAAAACTAATTTTATATAATCCTCAAGGTAACTCTACAAGGTAGACATTAACCTATATTATAACCAAGGAAACACAACCAGAGAGAGAGTCAATAACTCATCCCAAGTCACACAGCCAGTCAAGGGAGAAGGTGGTTTTTATACTTACATGTGCCAAAGTCTGCATTAGTACTCTGGACCTAGAACTATCTACTATAATCCAGTGTAAACTGTTTACTGACTATCCTATAACAAAGCTATTCAAGAAGCTCTGGTGTCACATTATGTCTCTCAGACATAGATTCAGAAAGACAGACTCTTCCCAAGTAGCCATTTCCCTCACAAAATCTACCCAGAGCTTTCAATGTGCAGAAGCACTCGGGCACAACAACTCAGAATGGGGGAGTCTGCACCTCTCAGCAGCTGGTCTCAAGGCTGCCCAGCCCGTGATCCGTTCAGCTCGTTTCCTGCATATCCCCGGCAAGGCTTACCTCCAAAGCTCTCCCCCTGAAGTTCTGTGGCATGCTAAGATGAAGCATTGCATCAGTTTGGGGGTTTGGTTTGACAGTTTCAGTTTGAGCATGGCAGCACCATTTTTAAAAATTTTAAAAAGACAGATGGCAGGGCTCAAAGCCATAAGCAGCCCTACCCATCACCTACCTGCAGGTACCACCTCTGATTAATGACTGAAATTGCCAGTAAGATGCCCTGTCAGTAATCCCACATGTCCTTTGCCTAGAAGAAAACAACGCAACAATGGATTCTTCTTAGTGCACAGTCACTGTGGTCAGGGCACCGTAACATGTGCCATCTCATTTAATCCTCACAACCACCCTGTGGGGTAGATACTGCTGAGAAAACTGAGGTCTGGAGAAGTTAAGTAATTTGCTCAGTGTCTCACACCAAGTTAGTACCAGGATTACAAATCGGGCAGTCTGGCTCAAGTGCCCTTGCTTGTTACTGTTATTCCCTACTCCATGAAAAAAAACATAAGGTAACCAACACCAAAGTCTTCAACATGGCACAACGCAGCCATTTTCATCAAAGGCCCACAGGTTTCTCAGATGGAGACTATATTCTAGTCCATTCCAATTATGAATTTACCCTGCCTGCCGTGGTTTAGCTTTTACATTTTTCAAAATAACCATCTTCTGGAGGAAGACCCTGTGAATGCAACTGAATGACAGTGGTGGTGGATACTGGAGATCAGCTACAGGGTTGACAGTTTCTGCATCCCCATTTGAACAGGTGGTATCCGGGAATATTCCCAGAAAGAGCAATCCTGTCTGCCATAGGTAAGGAATAATGAAGTGGGCAGAATGCCGAGATTAACATTAGAATACTTTAGTGTTTCCATGAGGAAACAGCTTCCAGGCATATCTCTGGAAGTTTATATGTTTTTCTGAATTCTGAATCCTGAATCCCAAACCCTAAGAAAAATCAGTTAAGAAATCAGAAACGTGGGGAAAAGGATTATAATTTTTCTGTGAGAATTAGAGTTTGGCAATCAACATAGTGATGTTCATGGTTTGAAGGAACCCACCATCATCAAGTAGAAAGCAAAAGCTGGAATAGCTGACACGTGAAGTCGAAGGTTACAGGCAACATTTCTGGGAACTGGGACAGGAGCACGTAGGAGGGAAACAGCCCCGATGCAATCATTCAGTCTTGCCTGTAGCTGTTACCACGTCATAAGTGTGTGCTTGTGGTCCTATCTGCTGCCAACACTGAGTCATTTTCTGAAAAAGAAAAAAAAAAGGTTTAATATGCTTATACACTTACAAAAATCCTATGAGTGGTGTTCCAAAAAACAAAAAGTTTGGGAAGCAAAATAAACCCTTAAATCCACAATTTCAATATGTGATTCTGTATTGTGCTATTAAACTTGCAAGAAAATCCAATATTAAATATTACATTATTCAAATACTATCCAATAATGTTTGCTGGTATTTTCAAGCATTTGAATATTTGCTATGAGCTACAGTTCTTTACAAATGCTCTTAAATTTAATACTTCTTACTAATACATTTTCTTAGATAGAGAAAATAGTAAGTATAATAGTAAGTTTAAAATATGAAGAATGTTGGAAGTGTTTTAAGAATAACTTATGATTTGGGGTTTTCCTGACTATTCCTTGGAAATTCGATTTTTTTCCCTTGAATCCCAAAGATTAATATCTGTTGGAAATTTGGAAACATTAGAAATCTTAAATCAGATGGCTGGAAAGGGATATATCCTTTGACATGCTCAAGAGCCCATTCTTTCTAGCTTTCAGAAGCCACAGCAGCAGCACCCTACCCAAGTCATCCCACTAGTTAATTACTGACATGTCATTGCTGGCATAATTTCCCAGGCAAGAGACTTGGGATCAGTTATGATTCCCAGAGGGTTCACTGGAGTGCCTGGAATTCAATCAGCTTTTGATGAAGCAATGTTATACTGCTGATATCATCATCCATAGGTTATTGGTGGTACTTCAAGAATCAATAAAAGCAAGAGAAAGCCAAACCTAAAGCCAGAAGGAAAGAAGAACCAAGCTCTATTTTCCAGAGACAACATGTGGACCTTAAGCAAAATTTCCTGCCCAAATGTGTGCCGCAAAGGTCTGCAAAAAAGCTCATGCCAGTGGATCAGACAAAGGAGTCAGAAACCTTACCACAAACTGTAAAATCTAAGGAGACAGAAACCCTAAAGACAGACACACATAAGGTGAACACCAAGCCCCCAGAAGAGCTGATAAGACTCCAGTGAGTGCAGGACAAAAGAGAAGCTTACAGACTTCCTCTTTTCCCTTATCATCATAACTCCCACCTCCCATTTGTGGCAGACTTTGAGTTTGAAAATACTTTGTCACAGCCCTCTTCTCTGTCTGGAGAGTGCCTTTTCTTTAAGAAAGGATACTGCCCCTGTGTGCTTCATATATTAACTTTTATTCTGCATATTTTGTACACACACACACATACCCCACTGGGCTTGGGCAGCCCCCCACTCATTTGTGTACTTGTATATACAGGTAAAAATAAAATAAAAACATGTGATATGTGCATATTGCAAAAACATTTTTAAGTAGCTCGAGAACAACTACTGACCAAGGAAAATTCACTGTTGTAGATTATTGTCTGTGCATGGACATTTTTTCAAGGCTTCTCATTTACAAATGCACTCCACTCACAAGGCTGTTTTAATGTTCATCTTCATACCGCTACTACACCAAAAATGGAACTTCTAAAAAATAGTCAAGTTATCTTTGTGCAAGAATCCATGTCAATCTTTTCTCAATCTATTCAATGTGAGTATACATGCTACCAAAGCAAGATCTTGTGCAGTTTTCATTTTACTTTACTTTATTCTATTTTATTTTATTTCATTAATAAATCTAAGACTTGGTCTAGAAAAGAGGTGGTGGCACTTTTTTTTTTTAAGGAAAAACAACAGCCTCCACAAGACAATCTCCAATTGTAGCAGCAAGCAAGGACTCGATTAGTATCCAAACCTTACCTACCAAGAGTAACACATAAAGTAGCCTGGCATGTATAATCCACACCGAAGAATTTGGTCTTTATTCTGTGGAAAATGGGAAGTTCTTAGAAGATTGGTATGACCTTCCCAAGGCATTGTTATTGGAAGATAAATTTGTTTCTCTTTAATGTGTTGATACAGGCATGTCAGCCAGATGTTTGTCACACTACCAAAAGCACCTCTCTACAAACCACCGCTATGTTTTTAGTCAATATTTGTATATGGGGTAGAGGCTGCGATACATTACTGTATAAACTGGTGGGAGGTGGGGGACTAGATGGAAGTCAAGGGGTTGGTGGATGGAAGGATGAATAGGCCAGTCTCTGAAGCTCTCTGAGCCTTAGTTTTCTTGTCTCTAAAATGGGGATAAAATGTCTACCACATGAGAGGGGATGTAAAGTGCTCAGCATAGTGCCTATCACATAAACATTAGCTCCTTAAATGTTAGCTAATATCATCATCACTACCTACCATCACCACCACCACCACCACCACCACCACTACCATCAACGTCGTCATCATCGCCTCCACCACCACCACCACCATCATCATCACCAACAACATCAGCAACATTAGCATCAGCATCAGCCTTACAGGCTGCCCTCACAGGGCTTCCAGAGCGGGCCTTCCCAGAGTCTCTTGAAATCTCACTCCACAGGCAGTTCCTTACAGTCCATCATGGAATTCCTCAATGTGTTTTCCAGCATGGAGAAGATCCACTCAGAGGCAGAGCCTGAGGAACAATTTGTTGTGGAAGTTTTAAATAATTAAGACACCTAGAATACTGACCAAAGAAAACCAAGTTAAATGTTAGTTCAAGTATAATGACAATCACCAGAAAGTTTTAAATGGTTAGACATCCTTTGTGTTATTCAAGTGTTCCTCACAGATGCCATTCTGCCCCATTTGGACCCCTTTACAAATGACAATGGCCAACAAATATACTTGCTTAAATTCACCGTAAGAGAATTGCTCAGAACTCAATAGGCCCTGTCTGTCTCGAAGCACCAAGTTAATTTGTTCCCTATTCAATTCATCTTTTACCCCCAAACACACACTCTAGGAGTAACCTTCCTCTTTAGAAGTTCCCCTCTTGGGTTTTAGAGAACTTTTTGGCTTGAACTCTTTCTAAAATTAAAGCCAACTGCTGTTGCTCTCAGATGTAGTGATATTTCACTCAGGCCGGAGCTGACTATCACAGACGCATCCCAAACCACATAAGTTCTTATTGTTTAAACTGAGTTAAGCAGCTGTTAAAACATACCCTAAGATATCAAAGCCATTTTAATTAACTTCCTGCTTCACTGGAACTTCAAAGTCTTTCAAAAAGTTTTAAAGAGTGTTTTTATAGAGAATTTGACCTAATATTTAAAGAAAATTTTTCAAGCTTGCCCAAGAGACTCCAACTTCTCCTTTCCTGTTTCCCCACACCACTCCCATAGAATAATAGAATTCTGCAATTAGCCATGAAAATTAAGGACAAAATTTAAAAGTCTGCCTCAACTAAAAAGGAAGTCTCTTTACACGCATCCACACTCTTTCTCAGGGCAGTTGTTGGCTGTCTGCATGAATGGCCTTCCCCGCCCCAGCCCTCTCAGTGCGGTAACGTCTTGCCCACCCTTCAAGGCATAACTCAGACACAACACTGTGAAGCGCCCCTGACTCTCCCAGAGTGAGGGTGCTGCTCCCTTCTCCGGCGCCCACACAATCTCCACATCTCTGCTCAGCTCCAATCATGATGAACCGTAACTTGCCCATTTCTCTGTCTGTCCCCTCGTCTAGCCTGTGAGGTCCATAGGGCAGGAACTGTTTGGGATTTAGTTTTGTGGTTCCGCAGCCCAGTACAGGGTTCTGGGCATCTGTGGTCAGGGCTCAGCATATATCTGATGAATGACTGACTCCCAACTCTCCTACCCCGTTCTTGAGAAGCTAGGGTTGTAATTTAATTCATCCACTCCTTATTGGTTGTGCTCTCCATCCCTAGGCTTTCTATGAGCATCATGTTAAAGGCATTATACCTGGCAATCACTGCTCTGAGAAACAGTGTCATTAAAATGAGCTGAATGCTGGAAATAAGGCCAAAAAAAAAACCACCCAAGGATTTTCTAGAAGAATGTACTCAGTCCATCTCATTGTTTACTATTGACTAAAGGTCCCAGAAATTAGTGAAATTACCTACTAATTTGTAGATTTTTCTCCAGAACAGGTGCAAATAATTTTTAGCCAGTGGAACAGAAAACCACAGAGATTTATAGCCTGTTTGACATTAACCAGTTTATATCTAACCCAGAAATCTTATCCTAACATTTCTTTATTAAATTGCCTGTAAATATCCTCATTTAGATGTTCTTTGAACAGACCATAACCTCTTACTGGTTCCTTCATTAATTAATGAGTTAAATAAAATCTTTGACATGTGTTCCTTTAATATTTATCTAAGAGTCAAGATTTTACATTCTGAAAGTGATTCTTTAACAAAAGTTGAAAGCCAGAGTTCTGACACAGAGCCAAAAGGCCAGCCAGGTGGGTATCGTGAAGCAGAAGGGAGCCCGGGACTGTGGATGAAAGAACCTGGCTCTGCTAGGAATTTCCTGACCTCCGGAACCTCAGTTTTACTTACCTATCAAAACTAGGACAATTTCCTAAACTCCTCACAGGATTAGTGAAATAATCAAATGGAACAATTTACTTAAAGAACTTTGGAAAAGTCTAAAGCATCAGTCTAACATGAAGCACTTGCTATAAAATAAGTCCAGCTCCCCCTACTCCCAAAATAGTAGGGGGCAGGGGTAGGGGGGCAATACACGGAAGCAGACAGGAGTGAACACAGGAAGGAGCTGCTGTCACGCCCTGGGTAAGCCACTGTCACCTCTCCCCTGGACATCACCAAAAAGCCTTCTAAAGCATCCACGTTTGCCCCCAACCCCATCCGTTCTCCACACAGCCACTGGCATTCTTTCAAAAACGTAAGGCGGGTCATGTCACGCCCTTGCTTCAAGTCCTCCAGTGGCTTTCTGATACTCTCCAAATAAAACGCAAACTCTTTCTAATGGATCAGGTGCCCTGGTTGCCTCTCCAGACGGACCTCAGACCTTCCTCGCCCTCGCTCCCCGGACTCCAGCCTCACAGGAGTTGTTCGGGTCCTCTGACACGCTGCTCTCTCTCACCTCCAGGGCTGTTTCTTGCCGCCTGGAGAATCTCATCCCGCCCCCACTTTCTTCTCATTACTGGCTGCTGCTTTTTACATTTCCGTAAATTTCACCCTCCCAGAGAGGCCACTCCTGTCCACGCTTCCTCGAGTACACCTATCATTACTTTCTCTCAGCTCCTGTTCCTTCCTTCCGAGCCCTCCCCCGAGTGTGAGTATATTGCCGTGTTCCCGGTCCCCCCCATCCCCCACTGGACTGTACGCGTCACGTGAGCGGACGCCGGGTCTCCCGCGCCTGGCACGCAGTAGGGACGTGGCCCGTATTTGCTGAAGGTGAAGACCCAAGAAAACGCGCTGGCTGCAGGTGGAGGCACCCTGCACAGTCTGTATGCATTTCTAAACGGCTGCACTGCAAGTTCCTCAATTTTGAGCACGTTTCAAAAGACTGTAGCCAAGAAGAACAATTCCCAGCCTCACAAGGCAGCGACCCAGAGCTGCTTTCGAGAACTGCGCTCCTCAACACCGCCTTGCTTGAGGAGCAGCGAGTCACGACAGGTCTCCCTCCCCAGCACTTCATTTCGTAACTCCAGAGATTCAGAATCTCTTCACAAGAAGAGGAACAGCCCTTCCTACCAAGAATTAAACGTTGCCCAGAAACACACTGCATCTATACCCGAGGGCTAGGTTCGAAGCAGATGAAAGGAAAACCCCACTGGAATTCAAGAATATTTCAACAGCACGATGGGGAGAGAAAATCCCAGGCTGCCTCCCAGAACTCCACCCCAGTTTGCTTCAGGGTGTCAAATGACAAGGCTCCCTCTAAAGGAGCCCGCATTTCCTAATCAGAGCAAAGGGCACACAGCTTCAATTCTGGAGGTTAGGGCTTTAGAATTTTTGTGATCGCTATTCCCAGGCACACAGCCCGCCCTCACCTTCAAGCCCATCCCATAAGCCCCTGGGCATCCTGCCTCATGAGACAACACACCTTCCACAGGCACCTTCCTTGAGGGTTGGACATTACATAAGAGCTGCTGGTTGATGTGTCTTGTCTGCTTTCTTGTTTTTCATATCAACGATAATAAATAGCAGCAAAAGAGGTCATGACAGCAAAAAGCTGTTTCTTCAATGCGTATCTCTGAGACACCTGAAACTTAGAGCTAGAGCTTGGCAGATATGAATGTCATTATTAGTACATACAGCAACTGTTTAAAAAAAGCTGAAAAAAGAGCCCAGACTTCAATTAGTGATATGAATGAAGCAGATCTGGTTAAGACTAGGGCAAATCGGGCCAAAGGGTAAAGGTCGAAACTGACTGTGTTTTAAAATTTCAACTTCCATGTGAGACCAACAGAAGAGATGTCTATTTGGTGCAGGATCTATATTTTCTAAACAGTATAACTCTACAGTTGGTTTGTTCAAACACCACAATTACGTGGAACTTTGAATAGGAAGTGAGATACGGTAAGTTAGTATAGGTTAGAGTGAAATAGTGGCACATCCCAAAGTAATTTGGGCAGAGAATACAAAATATATTTACAGCCCCTGCACCCCCACCCCAAGGAGCTGGGAGAAGGTGCAGAAGTATTGGACTTCCTCACCTGGACTGGTATTGATGTTGTCACAAACATTGGGACTGGCAGTTTGATGTGCCGAGCCCTCTATCATGGGACTTGGCCTTATGAAGCTCATTACTGCAAAGGAGAGGCTGAACTTGCATATAATTGTGCCTAAGAGTCTCCCCCTGAGTACCTCTTTGTTGCTCAGATGTGGCCCTCTCTCTCTCCAACTGAGCCACCTCAGCAGGTGAACTCACTGCCTTCCCCCCGACGTGGGACCCAACTCCCAGGGATGTAAATCTCCCTGGCAACGCAGGATATGACTCCCAGGGATGAATCTGGACCCGGCATCATGGGATTGAGAATATCTTCTTGACCAAAAGGGGGATGCAAAATGAGACGAAATACTTTCAGTGGCTGAGAGATTTCAAATGGAGTTGAGAGGTCACTCTGGTGGACATTCTTATGCACTATATAGGTAACACCTCTTAGGTTTTAATGTCTTGGAATAGCTAGAAGTAAATACCTGAAACTACCAAACTCCAACCTAGTAGTCTGGACTTCTCAAGATGATTGTATAACAATGTAGATTTTAAGGGGTGACAGTGTGATTGTGAAAACCTTGTGGATCACACTCTCTTTATCTAGTGTATGGATGGATGAGTAGAAAAATGGGGACAAAAACTAAATGACAAATAGGGTGGGATGGGGGGAATGGTTTGGGTGTTGTTTTTTTACTTTTATTTTTTATTCTTATTCTGATTCTTTCTGATGTAAGGAAAATGTTCAGAAATAGATTGTAGTGATGAATGCATAACTATATGATCATACTGTGAACAGTTGATTGTGTACCATGGATGACTGTATGGTATGTGAATATATTTCAATAAAACTGAATAAAAAAAAAAAAAAAAAAGCTGTTTCTTGCAACACCAACTAGAGAGGTGCCTGGTGGGAAGAAGGGCCAAAAGAGATGTGGTTCATCATGTAGCTGATCCCCAAAGATTTGCCTTTGAGATCAGATGCTGCTGGAAATCCTTCCCCTAAAAGGCTTGTGGCCAACTATAATGGTAAGATAGGGACGCCAATAAGGCTGTCTTATTTTAGGGGAGACTGTTACTTTACAACCCAAGATCGATTTATTATGGCCAGAGAATGCATGTCTAAAAGTGTCTTCCTTTTATCAGGTGCAAAAAGGCATTTTTCTCCAAACCAGCCAATCCGCCTACACTGAAAAGCCAAGTTACAGCCTTCACAGCCAGGCCTAGCATGTGTGGCTTCTCTGTCCGCAACTTCCAGTCCACAGCCCAAGCCCAGGGATCCCAGTCAAATCATTTCTCCTGTCACTCCAAAACCATTGCACTTGAGGCCACTCTTCTTCCCCCAAACGCATTAAACTCAAAACTTCTTAAAACTCGGAAACCTACACACATGAACGGAAACACATGAACTGTTGTCATGCTTTATTTAATTCTTTTTTTCCTCAGAAATATTCTTGTGGCCAAAAATAGAACATTTTCCATTCTGAGGAACAAGCTACATCCATGGGAATTAAAATAGTGCTTAGTGCCTCTCCAGAAAATTCCTGCCAAACACACACACACACACACACACACACACACACACACACACAGAAAGTGGCTTGCAAGTTCTAAAAAGTTGCTTTCTGTAGGTAATGTAGTGGTCACGAGCCAGAAGTTCTCTGTTTATTTTTTTATCCAAGAAAGTTTACAGAAAAAAAAGCACAAAGAAACCTCAAGAAAGCTTCATAGGAAGAATTTATTGCTTAATGATTTTGAAAATGGCCCCATTGTCCACCCCTCCTCCCACCCACCATCATCCCAGAATTCTCAAGACTTACGGCTCTAAAATTTCAAAGCTTCCGCAGTACAAAGTTCATGGCCTTTATTCTAACAAGCCACTGTTGGATGATTAGCCATGAGGTCTTTCTGAAGTTATTCCTACATTAGAATCAGAAATGGCAAATTTAGGAAAATATTCCAAAACCTCAATACTGACCAATATGTTAGAGTCAGACTTATGGGAAGTGTCAGAATAACAGTAATCCAGAAATCATGCTACTAGCAAAAAATATAGCAGTATTTTATACACTCTGTTCTAAAAATCTGTCATTCAAACATTTATATAATCCCCATTAATGGGACTTACATGACTACAAGGAGATTTCATGTCTTTATATTGAACATGCAACTCATTGTACATTTTCTGGCCCCTCAAAACAGGGATCAGGTTAGCTATAATATCTGCAGCTGAGAATTTAGTTGCTGTTAAGAAAAATGGAGAGTCTTTTAAAGTAACTGGATAAGTAAAGGGAATATCACTGACACCAAAGACATGCTGGACCAGTAGGCCAATGTAGTGAGAATAAAGAAGAAGCAGAAAAAGGGGGGAAAGCCTGAGAATAAGGGAGGAAGTGCGGAAGTAGGAGACAGAGAAGAATCAGGATCTGAGCCACTCATTGGCAGGTGGATGGAGGTGAACAGAAGCAGACAGACTAACCCAAGAGGGGCATGAAGAGACAAGCATGGCAAGAGAGGGGAAAGCAAGAAGGAAAGGGAGAGGGAGGCAATGTAACCTCATGGTTAAAGAGCGATTATTTACCAACAGGTTTACTTTAGACCAGTTCATCGCTCTGAGCCTCAATTTGGGGGAGTGTATAGATTAAATGAGTTAGTACATAAAATGCTTAGACTACAGCCCGGTGCTCAATTAATATTCAACAAATATTGGCGATTATTATCACTAAAAGACAAATACATTGCATATTTCCCCCAGAGAACATTTGCCTAAGAATTAGAACTCCAGTTACATTGTCCTTGAATTCTTCAGTACACATAGAAGCACAAAATTTGTCAGGGACCTGTGAGCCCAAGCAAGCACTGATGAAAGAAGGACTCCAAGGTAGCAGTCCAGATGCTAATGAGCACTTGGAACAATCAGTACATCCCTGGACAAGGAACAAGAAGGAATTTGTAGCTGCTAATTAGTCACAATCGTTCTTTTTTAATTCATTTGTTCATTCATTCAACAAACATCATCCAAGCAACTCTTTAAGATGCACACATTTTAGTCTTGCCCTGGCTTATCTTTCGTGCATCAACTTAAGCCCCTTCCATCATTGTTTAGCTTAATCTCACCATTTTGTAGCTATGCCAGGATAATTATTCAACACACATTCCTGCCCCTGTGCATTTGCTCAAGGTTTCCCCAGCCTGAAATTCCTTTTCTTATTTCTTTATCCTAACAAGGTACTAGTCATCTTTCCAGGCCAAATATTGTGTTGGTTTTTATGCCTCCTCTTTCCTTCTCTCCTAGAATCCATCAGGAAAAACTTCCCTGGTCACACATACAGTAACTACATACACCTCAGTCATAGTATGTGTAATAGTCTCTTATGCCACCTGATTTCCATATGAGCTCCCTGAGGTCAGGAATAGATTCTTATTTGCTTTTGGGTTCTCGGGCCTCTTACAGCAACTGGCAGGTAACAGGCTCTCCTAACTCTAAATTCTTATTAAGTCACCCTCTAGGAGTCCAAAGTCTAGAGCAAGGGTCAGCAAACACTGACTCTTGGGCCAAATCCGGCTTGCCGCCTGTTTTGGTAAATAAAGTTTTATTGCAACGCAGCCACACTCGTTCATTTAGGTTTTGTCCACGCCTGCCTTCGTGCTATAACCATAGAGTTGAATGGCTGCAACAGAGAGCACATGGCCCACAGAGCCTAAAATATTGCTCTCTGGCCCTTTACCAACAGAGTCAGCTGGCCCCTGGTCTAGAAGAAGAGAACTATAAATGTAGAATAGCAATAGAAAAAAATTAGTTCTGTAATAAAAAGCAGGTAGGGGCAGAAAAGAAAGTGGTAGGTTGACAAAGTCTTCATGGAGAAGGTGACATTTGAAAAACCAAAGAGAGTTTACTCAGAAAAGGCAAAAGTCTTGATTTATCCATTCTACCATGCTGCTTGGACTGATAATTTTTGCAGTAAAACATGGTGGTGAGCAGTTGGTGGGAACTGATAATGGGTTCCATTCTTTATGGGTTGGTCTTGATTTGCCAGTGGCACATCCAAGAGGAATTGTCCAGCCACTGGGTGTTCCTGAGTGGTCTAGGTTAGGAGCAAGGGGCCCAGCACAATAAAGACGAAGCCATCCGAGAGGCGAGATGATCATCTAGAAAGAGCGGAAAGTGAGAAAAGAGGGATGTGCACAAAATCCAGGGAGAGCTTCTGGACATAAGTGGTGGACAAAGGAAAAGCCCTAAGAATATGAGAAGACAGACAGGAAGAAAGGAGGGAGTCGTGTCCCTGAGGCCCAGGGAAGGAAGGCTCGGCACTATCAAATGCTGTCAGAGTCAGGAGGACCCTTCCCTCAGGCTTAGCAACCAAGGGGCCACACAGCCAGGGGAGAGTAATTTTAACTGCTCATCACTGGCACAAATTAGTCCTCAAACTGAATCCTGAGGAAGAAAGCACTTCAGCAATTGTTAAGAGGAAAAAATGGAGAGAGACAGAGAAGGAAGGAAGGAAGGGAGGGAAGGAAGGAAGGGAGGAAAGGAAGAAGGAAGGGAAGACATACTTAAAAAAACACAGAAATTGAGATAACCATGCTGAAATTAACCTCCTCAACCATGAAATCTAACGTAATACTCTTTATACATATTTTCTCTCCTATATCTAAATTCAAAAAGGCTGAAAATTAATCCAGTACATATGATCCATGCCTTAGACAGCCTGGCCAATTAAGTCACTGACAAAATATATTAATAGGTTTTAAAGTAATCACAGCTACAAATTATCACTGTGCTAGTTGCTTTATAGGAGTCACCTCATTTGATCTCAGCAAAACCTTATGTAGTGTGTGTATATATACACATATGTGTGTGTGTATATATATATATTTACTAAAGCATAATCTGACTGTTTCAGATGAGGAAATTGAGGCTCAGAGAGGTTAAAGTAATGTGCCCAAAGCCACACAACTACACACCATTCTGGGAAGAAGCAAGAGGGGGGCATAGGAGAGGGAGGGGAGGAGGAGGAGGGAATAGAAGTCACTATTTGTTTAGTGCTTACTCCGTGCCAACTATTATACTAAGAACTTCACATACTTTATCTCATTTAAGCTTCACGACAACCTATGTGGAAAAGGGGACAGTAAGGGAATGAGAGGTTCAGTGTGGTACCAAAAGTCTGAATTAAGTGGAAAACTTCTTGGTTTTCCAAAAGAAATCCCTCAGTATTCAAAAATAAATTAAGTATTGAGTTATTTGATGGTAAGAGCAGTCTAACTCAATGCTAAAATAATGCAAAATAACTCTGGGTGCCTTCTAAGACACTTCCAAAGTGCTTCTCTGACCTTGAAAGGAAGATAACAGAACACTCAAAGCTCCTGTAGCCTCAGAAAAGAGGAAGCACTCCGAAAGGGACCTCCGTGGCTTCATCCCTCCTTGGGTAATACGGGGTGGGGCCTGGTGACCCTAAATTTCCTGTCAGCATTAAAAGTCGATGTTTCTAAGCACATGATAGAGTCTGGCAGGTAAAAGGTATTCAATAAATGTTTATTAAATACGCAATTAAAACCAAGATTCAGAAAGAACCCAGTAAAGAATTTTTGGAAAACCCTCCAATTTTCAAAATTTACTTCCCTGCTTCTGAAGACTTTGTTCTGGAAGGTTTTCACACACCTGCTTTACACAATTCCAGATGTAGTCCAAGCTGCTGATCCAAGCTCTCTTTCTGCCCTCATTCCTGCATTCATCACAAAAGTCTTTCTCTAAAACATAGGTGATAAAGTTTGGTGAACACTTAGAAGATATCTTGAAATAACTGAGCATGCTGAAGACAAAAGGAAAGCCCTCTACTTAAGAACAATCAATTCTCCCAATCGCCTGATGGAAGACAAGGAAATGGGTTATTTTTTCTTTATTAGGATTCTAATTAAGGATTTGGGTTCTTCCGTGTTGATTATGGTATATTAAAATGCTCAAACTCTGTTAGAGGGAATGCTCACTCCTTCTGGAAATAACCTGGCGATTCTTATCACGAGCCTTAAAATAAGTCAAGCCCTTTGACTGAATTCTCCTTCTAAAAATATAAACTTAGGAAAACCAGCAGAAAAGCTGGCTAAGAGAAACAGTATAGTGTATTGATTAAACTCTGGGTTTACAGTGTCCATATTCTAATTCTTTCTAGTTGTGAAACCTTAAATGAGCTACTTAACTTCTCTGTGCCTCAGTTTCCTCATCTGCAAAATGGAGATAATAATAGTTTCTGTATCATGGAGTTGTTATGAGGATTAAATGAGTAAATAAGTGTGAAATACTTTATATTCACGTTCTCATTTATTTCTCATAAAATTTCCAAAAAGGAGGCAAGAAGAATATTGGTCTGGCCTGGTCAGTTGTCAGCACTCAATTAAATTAATTGTTTTTCTTATTATCATGTACATTACAAAGACACAAAGATGTTCATTGCAATGTTTTTAACATATTGAAAATTTGTCAAAAATTAATTGTTCAACAGTAAGAGAATGATTAAATAAATGATACTTTCATATGATAAAATAGGCAGCTATTTAAAATGCTCTGTTCAAAGAAAAGCTAAGAAAATGTAAAAAAAAAATCAGCAAATAATATTAAGTTAAAAAGTAGGCTGTGAAATTGTAGGTAGGGTACAATCCCAATTTTGGCATGAAATTATAGTGGACACTGTGGAATCTTCTCAAATCCCTTCTTCAGAGCCCACATCCCTTCCCAGCTGCTGTGAGTATCTGCTGCTGACAGCTCACAGCTGCATTCTGCACTGGGAACTGTTCTTGGCCTTAGAGAATAGACTCATCCAAAATTAGCCACCTCCCAGGGGGCCGATGACTGGCTAATGCAGGGATACAAAGACCCGCCTAATTACCTTAATTTGATTCAACTCTGAAAGGCCAGCCCAGCTCCAGAGTCCCCCACCTGATTGGCTGAGGTCTCAGCTGTAACTATTTGAAGTCAACTTCTCCCTCTGCCCAATTCTTTCTTTCTTACAAGGGTATCTCCGCAAAGCACTCTCCCAATAAACATTCCACATGCAGCTCTCCAACACAGAGCCTGTTTCCAAGGAACCCAATTTAAGATATTCTCACATAAAAATATGAGGGGAATATCTCTGAGTGAAGAAATTTCTGGATTTCCCGAGTTCTCTATAATGAGTCTATGGTACTTATTTTAAATCACTACCATGACGTAAAATGTAACTCCTTACTTGTTCAAAATTGTCTTCATATACTGTACTACTTACTAGTCACAGAAGAAAATCAGCTTTGTTTTGTAATAGTATATTGGCATTTTATATTTTTTTAATTTTGTCCATCTGACCACACATTCCTCTGTCCATTCAGATTTGATTCTGCATTCCATTGAAAGTCTCAAAAGACCTAATTCATCCTCAAAGGATTAAACTACATCTTCACTGAAGATACTTACAAGAATACTAGAGACTGTGATGGCAGTTTCAAAAAAGGTCTAAAACATCTTGACTGATGACACATCACTGGAATAAGGGCCAAGCCATCTAAAGTAACCTCTTGGAGAGGACAGTGCTTTGAATGAATAAGCATTGGTTGGTTGTTTAAAATAAAATCCACCACAAAACTTTTGGAGTCACTTTTTTGTTCAATGTAATCCTCTAGTTCTAATGCCAAAGGTTATCTATTCACCACTTAGATTAAAAAAAAAAAATAGAAAAAGCATTAGAAGTTACGGAGTCAAACTTCATACATGTAGGCACACTATGTCTTCTCTATGGATAAATGCCGAATTATCATAATGAGACCAGTAAAGCAATCTAGGTCCACAGAAGCCAGAGGTGAAAGAAAGCAGCTTGTGGGAAACTCCCAGCCAAACAGTATACTTTACCCTCAGGTAAGCATTACTGTAACAACTGATAAATGGGGAGAGAACAGGCACAGCTTTTGGTTTTACATTTTTGTATCATTAATTTTACTTTTATGTAGATGTACAGTATTCTTGCATCAGTAACAATTAGATCTTTTTCCACCAGAATTGTCAAGTACAGCCAAATATGATACAGGATATCAGGGCAAAAGATTTTTCAAAGTTAGAAGAATGTTTGGAGTCTAGGGAAATAACTTGTTTTAAAAATGGTGGCCTTTCTAGCACTGCCAATTCTGGGAGCCTATCTCAGATAATCAGAGATGTAGGAAAGCTTTATGCACAAAGATGTAAATTATAATGTTATTATTTATTTATAACAAAAATGGGAATAAGCTAAATGCTCAACACTAGGGAAATAGTTGAGTAAACTCTGCAACATCATTTAAATGATGCTTTTGAAGACTTTATAAGGAAAAATAGTCATAGTGTTGAATAAACAAAGAAGAATATAGTTTTTTATCTGATGTAATGTCGACTGTGTAAAAAATATACACAAGCTAAGTCAGTAGTAAAAAAAATAACAAGGATAAACCAAAAAAATAAAATAAAATAACCAGTAGACATCTTAGAGTAGTGAGGTTGCAGGTGATTTTTTTCCTTCCTTCTACTTACTGACTTCCTATGGTTTATAGTGAGATAAAATGGATAATGGAATAAAAATGATGAATTTCATGTTATAAAAAGAGAAGGAAGAGGAGTGGCTATCCCTTCGCCCTTGATTCTGAAGGGATTAGGGAAAATAAATGGAAGGAACCTCTAAGGATCATTGAAACTGGGCACCACATTGCTAAGATAGAGGGCAGAAAACCAGCCATGGAAGAAATTGACCTAAAAAAAACACTTTAAAATAAGGGTGAAAAGGCTGCCATAGTGAGAATTCGCATTAGGGTAATATTTCGAAATGTTAAGCCACGGGAATTTCTCGTGTTTCTCTTCACCCGGATTTTTCTTCCATTCGGTCTGCTGGGTATTCTGAGACATTTGTTCGGAAAGTCAAGAAAACCACGAGGCCATTCTTGGCTTCGGTTTTAGAGCCTCTGAGGAGCAGAAAGAATTTGGCATATGAAGAAAGAGAGAGGCTTGCTGGCCCTCAAGAGCAGAAAACTTTCCCCAGGGGAGAGCTGAAGAGGAAGATGGGAGAGCTTGTCCCTGACAGTGTGTCTGGCAGCCTGGCCACCTCCCCTGGCCGTGTAGGGGCGGGAGGCGAGATACCGTAAGCCCTGAGCGGCTCTGAGGGTCTGCGCCTTTCCTAGATAGAGCCCAGGAGGGTAGAAAAGGCAACATGGCAGAGGTAAGCAGATGGGCCCAAAGCAGCCTGCAGGTTTGCCCACCCCATAGTAAAGCCAAAGAGAAGTGTGACTGCTACATGCCTAAGAGCAGCATGGAAGGATGAATCCTACTTAGTGCCCGGCTGCCTAGCAGGGGATGAAGGGACAGAATAACCTTCAAGGCCCCAAGAGCCCACTGAGTGGCTCAGGGCCTTACCAGCCTTGCAGAGCTCTCACGTCCAGGGAAGTGTATCCAAGAAGGTCACAGAACTGACAGAAAGAGCCACTGAGCTCAGAAAGGGCCCTGAGATGAGAGCAAAAAGCATCCCGCAATGATCTGTGTTTCCTGATAGCCAGGATCAGACAGAACAATGAGCATCTCGGGGGCCGCCAGCATGGATAGATGATGACCCTCAACAAATGTACCACCCCAGCCCAAACGGTGGTGTACATACGCCCCCGGGAAATGCAGTGTAAGCATAAGGGGGCTATTGAGTTGACTGAAATTTAATTTCCAGTACTCAAAGGAATGGGCCCTCAAATTATAAATTAGCTACTTCATTGATACTAAGAAACTATCGATTGTAAAATGCATCATTACTTTGTGTATCACTAAGAAAGACGGCTCCAATTAATCTATGAAATACTGCTTTCTCATCACTTAGAATTTTTATTTTACACTTGCTGAAAAAGCTCATTTAGACTTGTTGGGACATAGATTTTTATTATTTATCATTCTTGTGTATATAAAAAAAGGAAAATAAATTGGCTAAGAAATTCCTGAAAACATCTTGACAGTGTCTTAACTGTTGTGAATCAGTGTTCATATTTTTCTACATATTATTGTCCTCTGTGTTGGCGATGAAATATTTCTTACAAGTGACCCCACTAATAGCTCCAGGTTTTCTTCCAAGATGTTGCCACCCATTCTAAAAGGTTTAATGTGGGTATATTCTTCCTTAGCTAGTACTTAAATAGGCAATGCTTTTTTATGTAACTCAGTAGCAAAATGTATCATAATTTCACGTATTTGTAGTAATCTACGTTTCTTAAATCCTGTATCTTAAATCTGTTGCTTTGCAAGAAGATATGAGATTCCAGTGATTCCTCTAAAAACAAATGTTTGCTTTACTAATATCATATTTAACCCTCACTGCCCTGTTTATGAACCTTTCTGTTCAGTATAACTTTTCATTTCAATACTGGAACTCAGGATAATCTTTTTTTTTTTTTTTTTTTTTTTTTTTTTTTTAATCATCATTTTATTGAGATATATTCACATACCACGCAGTCATACAAAACAAATTGTACTTTCGATTGTTTACAGTACCATTACATAGTTGTACATTCATCACCTAAATCAATCCCTGACACCTTCATTAGCACACACACAAAAATAACAAGAATAATAATTAGAGTGAAAAAGAGCAATTGAAGTAAAAAAGAACACTGGGTACCTTTGTCTGTTTGTTTCCTTCCCCTACTTTTCTACACATCCATCCATAAACTAGACAAAGTGGTGTTTGGTCCTTATGGCTTTCCCAATCCCATTGTCACCCCTCATAAGCTACATTTTTATACAATTGTCTTCGAGATTCATGGGTTCTGGGTTGTAGTTTGATAGTTTCAGGTATCCACCACCAGCTACCCCAATTCTTTAGAACCTAAAAAGGGTTGTCTAAAGTGTGCATAAGAGTGCCCACCAGAGTGACCTCTCGGCTCCTTTTGGAATCTCTCTGCCACTGAAGCTTATTTCATTTCCTTTCACATCCCCCTTTTGGTCAAGAAGATGTTCTCCGTCCCACGGTGCCAGGTCTACATTCCTCCCTGGGAGTCATATTCCACGTTGCCAGGGAGATTCACTTCCCTGGGTGTCTGATCCCACGTAGGGGGGAGGGCAGTGATTTCACCTTTCAAGTTGGCTTAGCCAGAGAGAGAGGGCCACATCTGAGCAACAAAGAGGCATTCAGGAGGAGACTCTTAGGCACAAATACAGGGAGGCCTAGCCTCTCCTTTGCAGCAACCGTCTTCCCAAGGGTAAAACTTATGGTAGAGGGCTCAACCCATCAAACCACCAGTCCCCTATGTCTGTGGTCATGTTAGCAACCATGGAGGTGGGGTAGGCGAATACCCCTGCATTCTCCACAGGCTCCTCAAGGGGGCACTACATCTTTTTTTTTTTTTTTTCCCTTGTTTGTCTTTTTTCTTTTTTCTTTTTTTTTTTAACTTTCCCTTCTTTTTTCAAATCACCTGTATGAAAAAAAAAGTTAAAAAGAAAACAAACATACAATAAAAGAGCATTTCAAAGAGACCATAGCAAGGGAGTAAGAAAAAGACAACTAACCTAAGATAACTGCTTAACTTCCAACATGTTCCTACTTTACCCCAAGAAAGTTACATAATATAGCAACATTTCAGTGAACTTGTTCCTACTACATCCATCAGAAATTAACAGACCATAGTCATTTCTGGGCATCCCCAGAACGTTAAATAGCTTATCTGTTCTTCTTGGATTATTGTTCCCCCTTCCTTAATTGCTCTCTACTGCTAGTTCCCCTACATTCTACATTATAAACCATTTGTTTTACATTTTTCAAAGTTCACATTAGTGGTAGCATATAATATTTCTCTTTTTGTGCCTGGCTTATTTCGCTCAGCATTATGTCTTCAAGGTTCATCCATGTTGTTATATGTTTCACCAGATCGTTCCTTCTTACTGCCGCGTAGTATTCCATCGTGTGTATATACCACATTTTATTTATCCACTCATCTGTTGAAGGACATTTGGGTTGTTTCCATCTCTTGGCAATTGTGAATAATGCTGCTATGAACATTGGCGTGCAGATATCTGTTCGTGTCACTGCTTTCCGATCTTCCGGGTATATACCGAGGAGTGCAATCGCTGGATCGAATGGTAGCTCTATATCTAGTTTTCTAAGGAACAGCCAGACTGACTTCCAGAGTGGCTGAACCATTATACAGTCCCACCAACAATGAATAAGAGTTCCAATTTCTCCACATCCCCTCCAGCATTTGTAGTTTCCTGTTTGTTTAATGGCAGCCATTCTAACCGGTGTTAGATGGTATCTCATTGTGGTCTTAATTTGCATCTCTCTAATAGCTAGTGAAGCTGAACATTTTTTCATGTGTTTCTTGGCCATTTGTATTTCCTCTTCAGAGAACTGTCTTTTCATATCTTTTGCCCATTTTATAATTGGGCTGTCTGTACTATTGTCATTGAGTTGTAGGATTTCTTTGTATATGCAAGATATCAGTCTTTTGTCAGATACATGGTTTCCAAAAATTTTTTCCCATTGAGTTGGCTGCCTCTTTACCTTTTTGAGAAATTCCTTTGAGGTGCAGAAACTTCTAAGCTTGAGGAGTTCCCATTTATCTATTTTCTCTTTTGTTGCTTGTGCTTTGGGTGTAAAGTCTAGGAAGTGGCCTCCTAATACAAGGTCTTGAAGATGTTTTCCTACATTATCTTCTAGGAGTTTTATGGTACTTTCTTTTATATTGAGATCTTTGGTCCATTTTGAGTTAATTTTTGTGTAGGGGGTGAGGTAGGGGTCCTCTTTCATTCTTTTGGATATGGATATCCAACTCTCCCAGCCCCATTTGTTGAAAAGACCATTATGGCTCAGTTCGGTGACTTTGGGGGCCTTATCAAAGATCAGTCGGCCATAGATCTGAGGGTCTATCTCTGAATTCTCAATTCGATTCCATTGATCTATATGTCTATCTTTGTGCCAGTACCATGCTGTTTTGGCAACTGTGGCTTTATAATAAGCTTCAAAGTCAGGGAGTGTAAGTCCTCCCACTTCGTTTTTCTTTTTTAGAGTGTCTTTAGCAATTCGAGGCATCTTCCCTTTCCAAATAAATTTGATAACTAGCTTTTCCAAGTCTGCAAAGTAGGTTGTTGGAATTTTGATTGGGATTGCATTGAATCTGTAGATGAGTTTGGGTAGAATTGACATCTTAATGACATTTAGCCTTCCTATCCATGAACATGGAATATTTTTCCATCTTTTAAGGTCCCCTTCTATTTCTTTTAGTAGAGTTATGTAGTTTTCTTTGTATAGGTCTTTTACATCTTTGGTTAAGTTGATTCCTAGGTACTTGATTTTTTTAGTTGCTATTGAAAATGGTATCTTTTTCTTGAGTGTCTCTTCAGTTTGTTCATTTCTAGCATATAGAAACATTACTGACTTATGTGCATTAATCTTGTATCCCGCTACTTTGCTAAATTTGTTTATTAGCTCTAGTAGCTGTATCGTTGATTTCTCAGGGTTTTCTAGATATAAGATCATATCATCTGCAAACAATGACAGTTTTACTTCTTCTTTTCCAATTTGGATGCCTTTTATTTCTTTGTCTTGCCGGATTGCCCTGGCTAGCACTTCCAGCACAATGTTGAATAACAGTGGTGACAGCGGGCATCCTTGTCTTGTTCCTGATCTTAGAGGGAAGGCTTTCAGTCTCTCACCATTGAGTACTGTGCTGGCTGTGGGTTTTTCATATATGCTCTTTATCATGTTGAGGAAGTTTCCTTCAATTCCTACCTTTTGAAGTGTTTTTATCAAAAAGGGATGTTGGATTTTGTCAAATGCTTTTTCAGCATCTATTGAGATGATCAATTGATTTTTCCCTTTCGAGTTTTTAATGTGTTGTAATACATTGATTGTTTTTCTGATGTTGAACCATCCTTGCATGCCTGGAATGAACCCCACTTGGTCATGGTGTATGATTTTTTTAATGTGTCTTTGGATTCGATTTGCAAGTATTTTGTTGAGGATTTTTGCATCTATATTCATTAGGGAGATTGGCCGGTAGTTTTCCTTTTTTGTAGCATCTTTGCCTGGTTTTGGTATTAGATTGATGTTAGCTTCATAAAATGAGTTAGGTAGTGTTCCATTTTCTTCAATGTTTTGAAAGAGTTTGAGTAAGATTGGTGTCAGTTCTTTCTGGAAAGTTTGGTAGAATTCCCCTGTGAAGCCATCTGGCCCTGGGCATTTATTTGTGGGAAGATTTTTGATGACTGATTGGATCTCTTTGCTTGTGATGGGTTGGTTGAGGTCTTCTATTTCTTCTCTGGTCAGTCTAGGTTGTTCATATGTTTCCAGGAAATTGTCCATTTCTTCTACATTATCCAGTTTGTTGCCATACAGTTGTTCATAATATCCTCTTATAATTTTTTTAATTTCTTCAGGATCTGCAGTTATGTCACCTTTTTCATTCATTATTTTGTTTATATGGGTCTTCTCTCTTTTTGATTTTGTCAGTCTAGCTAGGGGCTTGTCAATCTTGTTGATCTTCTCAAAGAACCAACTTTTGGTGATATTTATCCTTTCTATTGTTTTTTTGTTCTCTATGTCATTTATTTCTGCTTTAATCCTTGTGATTTCTTTTCTTGTACTTGGTTTAGGATTGGTTTGCTGTTCATTTTCTAGCTTCTTCAGTTGATCCATTAGTTCTTTGATTTTGGCTCTTTCTTCCTTTTTAATATATGCGTTTAGTGCTATAAATTTCCCCCTTAGCACTGCTTTTGCTGCATCCCATAGGTTTTGGTATGTTGTGTTCTCATTTTCATTCGTCTCTATATATTTAGCAATTTCTCTTGCTATTTCTTCTTTAACCCACTGATTGTTTAGGAGTGTGTTGTTTAACCTCCAGGTATTTGTGAATTTTCTAAGTCTCTGATGGTTATTGACTTCTAATTGTATTCCATTGTGGTCAGAGAATGTGCTTTGAATAATTTCAATCTTTTTAAATTTATTGAGGCTTGTTTTATGTCCCAGCATATGATCTATTCTGGAGAAAGTTCCGTGAGCACTAGAAAAGTATGTGTATCCTGGTGATTTGGGATGTAATGTCCTGTAGATGTCTGTTAAATCTAATTCATTTATCAGATTGTTTAGGTTTTCAATTTCCTTATTGGTCTTCTGTCTGGTTGATCTATCTATAGGAGAGAGTGATGTGTTGAAGTCTCCCACAATTATTGTGGAAACATCAATTGCTTCCTTTAGTTTTGCCAATGTTTCTCTCATGTATTTTGTGGCACCTTGATTGGGTGCATAGACATTTACGATTGTTATTTCTTCTTGCTGAATTGCCCCTTTTATTAGTATGTAGTGGCCTTCTTTGTCTCTCAAAACATCCCTGCATTTGAAGTCTATTTTATCTGAGATTAATATTGCTACACCTGCTTTCTTTTGGCTGTAGCTTGCATGAAATATTTTTTTCCATCCTTTCACTTTCAATTTCTTTGTGTCCCTGTGTCTAAGATGAGTCTCTTGTATGCAACATATTGATGGTTCATTTTTTTTGATCCATTCTGCGAATCTATATCTTTTAATTGGGGAGTTTAATCCATTTACATTCAACGTTAAAACCGTGAAGGCATTTCTTGAATCGGCCATCTTATCCTTTGGATTATGTTTGCCATATTTTTCCCTCTCTCTATTAATATCCTTTATTGTACCCATACCGAATCTCTTTAGTACTGAACCTTTCTCCAAGTCTCTCTGTCCTGTCTTTGTTTCTCTGTCTGTAGGGCTCCCTTTAGTATCTCCAGTAGGGCAGGTCTCTTGTTAGCAAATTCTCTCAGCATTTCTTTGTCTGTGAAAAATTTAAGCTCTCCCTCAAATTTGAAGGAGAGCTTTGCTGGATAAAGTATTCTTGGCTGGAAATTTTTCTCACTCAGAATTTTAAATATATCGTGCCACTGCCTTCTTGCCTCCATGGTGGCTGCTGAGTAGTCACTACTTAGTCTTATGCTGTTTCCTTTGTATGTGGTGAATTGCTTTTCTCTTGCTGCTTTCAGAACTTGCTCCTTCTCTTCTATGTTTGACAGTGTGATCAGTATATGTCTCGGAGTGGGTTTTTTTGGATTTATTCTATTTGGAGTTCGCTGAGCATTTATGATTTGTGTATTTATGTTGTTTAGAAGATTTGGGAAGTTTTCCCCAACAATTTCTTTGAATACTCTTCCTAGACCTTTACCCTTTTCTTCCCCTTCTGGGACACCAATGAGTCTTATTTTCGGACGTTTCATATTATCTATCATATCCCTGAGGTCCATTTCGAGTTTTTCAATTTTTTTCCCCATTCTTTCTTTTATGCTTTCATTTTCCATTCTGTCATCTTCCAGGTCACTGATTCGTTGTTCAACTTCCTCTAGTCTTGTACTATGAGTGTCCAGAATCTTTTTAATTTGGTCAACAGTTTCTTTAATTTCCATAAGATCATCCATTTTTTTATTTAGTCTTGCAATGTCTTCTTTATGCTCTTCTAGGGTCTTCTTGATTTCCTTCATATCCCGTACTAGGGTCTCATTGTTCATCTTTAGTTCTTTGAGTAGCTGCTCTAGGTGTGTCTCTTCTGGTCTTTTGATTTGGGTGCTTGGGCTTGGGTTATCCATATCGTCTGGTTTTTTCATATGCTTTATAATTTTCTGTTGTTTTTGGCCTCGTGGCATTTGCTGAACTTGATAGGGTTCTTTTAGGGTTTGTAGACCAGTTGAAGTCCTTATCTCTAATTTATCAGATCTACAGCTTCGTGGAGTACACTTTCTCTAACTAACCAGCAGGTGGCGTCCACGAGCCACCTGTTCTCCACAAGCCAGATCTCCCCTGCTTAGCCTTTTTGGTGAGTGGGGGAGTGAGTCTTGTGGGGCCCAATTGATGTCCCAAGCTTGCGTGTGTAGTTGGTGTTGCCTGCCCTGTATGTGGGGCGTGTTTCTGGGCAGTCGGGGAGGGGGGGTGGCCCTAACAATCAAATCTCCCTGATGATCCTAGAGTTTTAAAGCTACTGCAATAGTCTAATCCTTCAGTTCAGTCCTGCCACAGTTTGTCTCTGCCACTGACCCACAAGTCTTTGGTATTGGCGTATGGCTCCTGAGACTTGCAAGTGGGCCCCTCTTCCAGGCTGTGCACCCCGGGTCCTCTGTTGAGGGATGACTGTGCTATGTCACAGGTGAGTGCCGTCCCCCCAGGGCAGTTCTGGGCTGCTGGGCTGTGTTGGGAGGCTCCCAGTCTGCTCAAATGATGGCTGAATGGGGCTCTGTTAATTCACACTGCTCCCCCTTCCCAGCTCTGGGACATTCAGCTGAGGTTGCAGGGAAGGCTAATGTCCACGCCCAGTTTTGTGGTGTGTGCCTGTTATTTGAAGCACTTCCGTCACACTGGGTTGTCTGGGGCAGCTCTGGGCTATGGGGCTGGCGATGGGCAGGAGTGTTTCCTGTCCACCAGGATGGTGGCTGTGAGCGGACACCCCCCTTTTCTTGGGAAGTTGTGTTGTTTAGTGAATTTTCTCAGCCACTGGATTATTGCCTTTTGTCTCAGAGCTCTCTTAGTTCTGCTCTTGACTTGACGTGCCCAAATTTCAATTCTTTGAAGCTTTCTGTATTGAGCTTCTTAGAGTAATTGTTTTAGAAAAAGCAAAAAGGATTTAAAAAAAAAAAAAAAAAAAAAAAAAACGGCCCTCCTCATAGATCTAATGGGTTATTGAAATGCTAATAGACAAAGCAACCAGGGCCATTAAGGAAAGGTGCCCAGGGCAGAGAGATCAGCCTTGCTTCGGGATTTGCATATGCGCCTCAAGGCCTGATCTCCGCCCTTCCCCTTTCTGTGTTCACCAGAACTCCAAAAATCCTCTGCTTTTACTTTGGAGCTTCTCGTGTTGTTTTCCTTCTATGCCCGTCTCCTCTCTGCTGGGCTGGCTGCTCTCAGAGTCTCTGGTGTCTGGCCTCAGTCTATCTATGGTTGGAGTTTGAATCAGTAGAATGAGTTTCCGATAAGAGCAGCCACTGCAATTCTCCCTTCTCCTTCCTGGAGCTGACAGCCCCTCCTCCCCCGGGACTGAGCCTGGCAGGGAGGGGCGCGGGTCCCCTGGCCGCAAAAACTTACAGATTTCGCTGATCTCAGCAGTTCCACGTTTTCATGAGTGTTGTATGAAGTATGCCCAAAGACAGATTGCTCTGTGGTGTCCAGTCCACGCAGTTCCTGGCTTTTTACCTACTTTCCTGGAGGAGTAACTAAAACATACAGCTCACCAGTCTGCCATCTTGCCCCGCCCATCAGGATAATCTTTTGAAAACAATTCACACAGCAACTAAACTCAACTTGGGTAATGCCAACAATGCACATAACTCAACTGAATGGACAACAGTACAAATGTCTACGACCAAGTTTGCATGTGTACTGGCAACGCCAATTATGTCAAGACCATTACCCACCCAACAGTGACTCAAATCTGCCATCAATTGTAAGATCCCAAATGCAGAGATGTTAACATATGAAAAATCATGCCTCAGAATTAATGAAAGATGGTCCTTTGAGCTAAAGAAAATTTTTAAAGTTTATTTCTTGCACCTCTGAGCTTGTAAAATTATGCCCATTACACAGATATAAGGCCCTCTTCATATGGCAATGGGAAACTATCACTTGTGTGTTTAAAAGCATCCAGGTACACACCTAATCAGGGTGGCCCAAAATATATGAAGCAAACACCGGCAACACTGAAGGGAGAAACAGACATCTCTGCAAAAATAATTGGAGACTTCAATACACCACTCTCATCAACAGAACATCTAGACAGAGGATCAGTTAGGAGATAGAGAACTTCAATAATATGAAAAGATCCAGTTAAGAATTTCATAAGCAGGGTAAGCCACAGAGTAAGACCCAACATTCTTAGTCTAAAACGCTCTCATGATATTGGCAGGAATTGGTTAAGCAGGAACATCACACCTGCTCATGTGAAGAAGATATGAAGAGGGAGGTTTTATGGCTTCACACAGGAAATGTCACGGCATCCATTTTTCCGTCTCTACAAAAAAATCCGTTTCAGCCTGGCCCTTAATGAGGCAGTGAGCATACCTGACAAAGATCAGATTCAACCCTCCCTCCAAGGCATGGCTGCAGCACAGTATTTTTAAAAATCTGACAGAGAAAGAGATTGCAGACACATGGTTAATAGTGTGGCCTTGGAGTCCAACTGACATAGGGTTGAGTCCCGGCTCCGTACTTACTTACGGTGTAAGTCACTTAACCTCTGTGCGACAGCGTCTAGCTAGATACTCACCAAAGCCATTTCCTCTTCTTCCTGCTTGTGTAACTAGGCCACATTTCCCAGACCCCTTGCATCTAGACGGGCTGTGGAATTGATTTCTGGCCAAAGGAATTTGAACAGAAAGAACAGACCACCTCTAGCCCTGGATTCTAAACACTTCTCCATGGTCCTCTATATTCTCTCTCCATTCCCTTCTCAGCTGCCAGCCAGATTCAGAGGATTCAACGGAGGATTCTGAGGCCTTAGAAGATGGTGTCACTTCCATATGGAAGGAGCCCAAATCCCTGAATAACTGTGTGGAGTAGACCCCCTTCACCACCCAACTGCATTGACTGTAACATGAGCAAGAAACAAAGTTTTGCAGGTTACAGTAGTTATCCCACTCTACTTAATACATTCTATATGCCTCAGCTTCTTCATCCATGGCAAGGAGCAAATTGATTTCTTAAAGGAGTTGGCACAATGCCTGCCACACAGGAAGTACCAAATAAATAGTGGCTATATTGTTAATATTGCTGATATTATCATTGTTATTACCGAGGCAAAGAATGCAGATATGGATTCCCCAGCAGACAGCTTTTTGCAGCATATATTAGAGGGAAGTAAAACTTCTATAAATATCAACTGATAGAGACTGAATTTAAAGTGAAGTTTGTGCACTCATATTTTCAGAGACTGAAAATAATCTGCATATAGTAAGTAATAAAGACCCTGAAAGAAGGAAGTTACTGATTCTGGAGCAGGCAGCATAGGTCAAGGACCAGACACAGAAGGAGGTGAGCAGAAGCTGGAAGAAGATGAATCCAGATCAGACCAGAACAGAAACTGTTCCCCTGAGCCACACTACGCCATGGTTCTCAGTAGTTCCTCAGGGAGAAGGAAGTGGTCACTGTCATCAGGATTCACCCCACAACTCTAAAAACCTCCTGAATGTATAATGGTTATTACAGAATAAGATACCTGCAGTTCCTTCTTGATAGCATGGTACAGACACCCTCAGTTGATTCCTTTATTGTTTCTATGAAGTCCCCAGTTAGTAAACCCCCCCAAGAACTGCTACCAAGACAGACTCCTCTCTGCCACTTGGAGTTAATTCTGGTAAAGAGGCAACTCCTGCTTTTCCAACATTGCTTGAACAAACCTTATTTCTACCTGTGTGCACAACACATTCCACTGGCATTGGAGACTTTCCACATTGAATCTTGCTATTTATTTGTCATTCCATCAATCACTCTGGAATTATTTACTGAGCTTCTACTATGTGCCAGGGACTGGGTTGGCTACTGGATATACAGCACTAGCAAAACTAAACGGCCCTGGCCTTCTTGTACTTATAGGTTAGGGAGGGGAAACAGACAAGGAACAGGTAAACAAATAAATATACAGTTTATATATGTAGAAAAAGTACTCTGAAAGTGAAAAAGAGAAAAGTGAAAATCAAATGTTCTGACAGAGAGAACGTCTTCTGGGAAAATCTGCCCAAGGAGAAGCAGTAGTCACTCAGGGGCATAGTGCTCCAAAGTGTGGAGAAGGGGAAGAAAGCATACCAGGAACTGCAAAAAAGCCAAGTGGTTAGGAACCCAAGAGAGAGCAAAGCTCAAGATGAAATTGGCAAGGTGAGAAAGTGCCAGACCACGTAAGGTCCATAAGCCACAGAAAGTAGCTGGGAGTGCCCTCCAAGTGCAAAGGAAACCACCAGAGGATTTTAAGTGGTTTCTGCAATGTGATATGATTTATACTTTTTGAAGTTTATTCGAGACCTACCAAGTAGAGAAGTGACTAGAGGAAACAAGAAAAGAAGCAGGGAGACCCATTAAGAGGCTACTTCAGTTCCCAAGCAAGAGGTGAAAGCAACTTGGATTAGCAAAGTGTCAATGACAATGTAGAGAAAAGACATATGTGAGATATATCTTAGAGGCAGACTCTCCAAGACTTGCTAACGTTGGGATAAGAGAAAGAGAGGGATGAAGGTCAACTTTCAGGCTCTCATGTTTCCTGTTGAATGATTGGGCATATGAAGGTGCATTTTCCTGAGATGAGGAAAAGTGGGGAGGAAACGGTTTAGGAAATAGAGAAATCAGAAAATCCATTTGGGACATGTTAGTTTGGAGCTAACACGTAAGCCAGGGCTACCAAGCTTCCTTCCCACTCTCCCTCAACAGGAACTTTTTGATGACCAACTTGAATCTTTTCCTGTCCCCCAAATGCCTCCAAAGGTAGGAAATGCCCTACTCGCTGAAAGGCTCTACTCCCTACTGTCTGCCTATCAAACCTTACTGATATATTCCCACTCTGAATGTACGGCACAGGATATTTATAGCATTCATTTGAACTTCCACATGAGAGTACAGAATGGGATTTAAGAGAAGAACATTAGATTCACTCACATCTAGCTTTGTTATTTACTGGTTGTGTGATGAACTGGGCAAACCACTCAACCTCTTTGAGCCTCAGTTTCTTCTCCATAAAATGGCATAGTTGAACCACTGTGGCAGCAAAGCTTTTTTATCCACCCACTATCCATTCTCCTCTTTTTTGCTTTTTCTAACAGAACCCCAGTTTTCTTCAGGGTGGCAATGTGCTAGTTAAAATACTCAATCTACCACCCTCCCTTGTGGCTGGCTAGAGTCTACTGACATTGTTCTAGCTAACGGAATGTAAGTGAAAGTATGCCTGGGATTTCTGGAAAAGCATGGCTTTTCTTATGTAGCTGCCATCCCTTCTTCGGTCTCCTCTGAGATAGGCTGAATAACGGCCTCCTGAAGACATTGGCATCCAAATCCCAAGAACCTGTGACTATGTTCCTTTTTGTGGTACAAGGAATTTTGCCAGTGTGATTAAGTTAAGGGTCTTGAGATGGATTATCTGACCAAGTCCAAGGTAATCACAAGTATCCTTATAAAAGGGAGGCAGAGGGAAATGTGACTACAGAAGAGAAAAGGTAATGTGACAACAGAAGCAGAGACTGGAGTGATGTGGTCACAAGCCAAGGAACATCGGCAGCCTCTAGAAGCTGGATGAGAACAGGAATGGATGCTCCCCTGTAGGCTCGAGAAGTAACCTGCCCTGCCAACAGCTTGCTTTTAGCCTTGTAAGACTCATTTCAGACTTCCAGCCTGCAGAACTGTAAGAAAATAAACTTGTGTTGTTTTAAGCTAAGTTTGTGCTAATTTGTTAAGCAACAACAAGAATCGAATACACCCTCCCTTCTCTGTCCTCTGTTGGACCCAGATGTGGTGCTTGAAAGGGCAGCAACCATGAGGATGAAAGCTACATGCTCAGGATTGTGGAGCAGAAACATAGAGAAGTCTGTGTTCCTGGTAGCACTGAAGGTACGGCTGCACCAAGCCAGGGCAACAAGCACCAGAGTTTTTGTGGAATGACACAAATAAACGCTTTACTTGTTGTTTGGCCTTTCTATTAACATTCAGCAAATACATGCCAGCTTATATATCTACCTCATGGTTTGATGGTAAGTCTTAAATAAGCAATGTCTTATACAGTGCTCAGTAGCTGCTGTTAATTATTCTGTTATTCTGTTGCTTTGCTATTTAAATCATTTTGGTATATATGTGCTTTGTCTTCTCAGCTGGACTGTAAACACCCTCAAATAAGGGATTCCCACAGTATTTGGCAACCTGCCCCCATATATAATAGGTGCCCAATAATTTCACTGATGAGGTAGCTGTCTTCTCTTCCAGAGCAACAGCATAAACTTGAGCTTCAAGCTCATCTTCGTTTCTCTTCTCTTCATCTATCACTTTAGCTTCAGCAGCAGCACCAGCTTTAAGGATGTGGCTATATTATTCTTCGGCCTCACTCTTTTGGAAGTTTGTTCCAGTGGTCTCTCAGGCAAGCCTGCTCTCTGTAGTTACAGGAAGATCTGAGGCTGCTTAGGGATAATTGTAATAACTACCATTTCTTGCACGCTGGTCACTGACGATGACACAGACACCTCGGGATGGCTTTTAGGATTTTCACCTCTTTAGGAAAGTTGTCTATGGTTTATTTCTTTTTTTACCCACTCTCTTTAAAGAAAGCCAAGAGTTAGTCATACTAAAGGGAAAAACTCAAACAGTAATAATACTCCAGAGACAGCAAAAGTATTATGAAAAGGAAGTGGTTAAGTGGAAAATACCCAGCTCTGGAAATAAAACTGTAGGCATTTGAACCTAACTATGAAAACCAGTTAAGGGATATGAGAAATGGTGAGAAGCTCTTTTGCCGTTGAGTCAAGTCTCTGGCAAATGATCCTTGATGAATCCAAATTTGCACTGGGATTTGAAACTTTCCATGCTTTTGTATTTCATCAGCTGCTTTGAGTTACTTTTAAAGAAACACATTTTTAATGAGAAATTTTTGACAGAGAATGCAGTGCAGATGTAATTTGTTAGAACAATTATTTCCTTTGTTGATGGAATTTTTTCACAGTATCCACTTGTAATTAAATAAAACAGTAATTAAAACTCTAAACTCACGCAAAATTACCGTGCAGTCACCTCCAGAGATCCTGCAAATGTCACTGTAGAAAGAATGTCTGATCAGTGATGCGCTATGCTAAGTCACAAAGTCTTAGATGTTTCTAATTTGAAGCCATGAATTGGTAACATGCAGAAAACTTCTAAGTGATTAGAAAATTATCACAATGAAATAAAAATCCAAGTCTACAGCCATAGGATAGACTAATGCTGTTGAGAAAGAAAAAAAAGACCGGGTTTTTTGAAATTTTTACACAAATTACAAACACATTGAAGAATTTAGTGACATACATGTTACAGACGTAGACTAACACACATCCTCCAGTGCAGACATGAAACATTCAGCCTAATTTAGCCATCACATAAGTGTATCTTTCTGGGTCTCTGCCTAACAGACAGGGTGTGTTTAAATCTGATGTTAACTCATCGGAGTCTTTGAAGCTTCTTAAAGTGATTCAAGAATGCCCTCCCCCTCCTCCATTTCCTCCTCTTCTTCCCCTTTCCCTCCTCCTCTTCTGGAACTCCCACTTTCCTAAAGGCACCATCGCCCTTCCAGCAACACAGGCAGGCAACTTCCAAGGGCAACTCAGACTGCTGCTTTTCACTGCCCACTTGAGCCCATCATCTGTGATTCCTTTCTCATCTGTGACTTTCTTGTTCTCCTTCTATTAAAATTACCACTATTCTCTTATTTTACACCAGGTTTCCTGACTTCCTTGTCCTCCTCACTGCAATCCTCACAACCCATTGCTTCTAAGTTAATATTCCTGAAGGCAGCTGATGAATCACTCTGCTGTTCCTAAAACCAATGCTCATTTTGCCTGCTTGGGTTGTTGCAGGATTTGGTCCCAGTTTACTTTTCTGGCTTCAGCATGCATCTTCTCCTTTCCTGCACCCTGAGCACCCTAGTCAAATTGAACTGTCCCTGGTTCTCCATATACAGAGTGCACTTGACCCCTTTCACAAGGAAGGCCATGCCTCTCATGTCTGCACATCCAAATCCTTCCAGACCCAATTCAAGAAAAACTACCCTGTGAACCAGGACTTTAAGAATGGCTGCAGGCTCCAGAAGAATCCTGGAGAAGTTCAGAAAATTCCTCAAGCAGAGCCCTATCACATGCAGGATTTCTCTTTCTCAGAAATATTTTCCTAATGTTAATTCCCTGGAATTAAATTTCACCTTTGGCTCTTTTGTTTACCAAAGGATAGAGTTGTGAAATGAGTGACACTGCCACCAAGAACAGTTTGGGAGGTGCAGTGGATATATATGAGACAGTCGACCCAGCATCGTTTGTAAACAGTTCATCACTCATGAATCAAAAGCATTAGATGCAGCCTCCTTGAGGTGACAGAAGATCAGGAGTGTGAAAAGATCTCAATACTGCCAGAAAGCCTTAAATCCTGAAGTTCTAGTAATTTCCAGCCCCGCACCAAGAAATTCATGTTCCTATCCTTTCAGGTTTCCTATGAAGAGGAGGGCAAATTAGAAACAACTGGTTGGAGATAAAAGTAGATTTTTTTTAAGTGGTCATTTCTCCCTAAAGGTAGATTTTCCCATATTGCCATTTTTTTTTAGTTCAGGTATTTTGATTGCAAGAATATTCAAGCTTATGGATAGATGAGTAACAAAATAAAAACAAAAAATAAATTAATAATAAGGGGGAATAAGGGGTATGGGATGTTATGGGTGTTCTTTTTTTTTTTAATATTCTTTTTTTTTTGGAGGAATGAAAATGTTCACAAATTGATTGTGGTGATGAATGCCCAACTATATGATGATACCGTGAACCACTGATTGTAACCTTTTGGATGATTATCTGGTATGTGAATATACCTCAATAAATTACATTTTAAAAAAAGAACAGTCAAGCTAAGACATATAAAAGTATATGAGACTACAGAGATCTCAGAGAAGCCCAAGGACAGGAAACTATAGCACATCCTGATGTCTCATGGGACACGATCCCAGAACCATCAGGAACCAAGGTCACTTTCTTTCTCAGGTCACTTTCTCTCTCTCCTTTCCTCAGCACATGTGTTCTATTCTCTTTTTGCCATCCCTTGTTCTCTGTTTCCTCACCGTCTTTCTCCTTCTCTTGTAATTTTGACTTATACTTGGCCCTTTTACATAGGATCTCTCTTGTCCCGACTTAGCCTATGATCTTCATGTCCTTTCCCCCACTGGCCAATCTCTCAATGCCCCAGATCCACTTCATTGAGATGGAAATCTGAGTCTTCCAAAAACGTTTTAGCAAGGTCACTGACAAGCCTGTGGGTGCTAAGCTAGGTGCCCACCCAGCCTATTATACATATGTGTGATGGGGCAGTAGAAATGGGAACAAATGGAATAAACATAGCTGTGGGCACTCCGCAGGGCTGTGAGCATGTAAATCCTCTTAGAAGGGAGTCATGGTGAGGGCAGGCAATGTAGGCTTTCACTAGTGTTTGAGGATAGCAGCTTGGGGATCATATCAGAGTTTCTTAGATCTCCCTTCTTTGAGCACATTTTTGGGTAGCAAGAACTCCCTGAATATTTCCATAACTTAGGAACCCAGCTTGCTAGGACCCTCATCACCAGGGCCTCAAATGTTTTTAGGTTGTTGTCTTATCCTGTAGTTAAATGCTAAGAAAGGTCTTTACAATCACACGCTCAGGGAGAGATGGCTCATTCTCCATGACTGCTGAATAGTACTTGTTAAAAAAGAGCCTCCTTACAAGTAATTTATCAGGCTTGTTTTTAGTTATAAAGCTCCAGGATGTACCATGTAGAAAAAATTTGTGCGCATTAGAGATAATTGGGCACATTTGCCAGTTTTCATGAGAAAAGCATTCAACCAAAGCCACTGGAAATCTTCAGACTTAATTTTAAGAGTTTAGCATTTATGAAAATTGCCAAATATTAAGCATATCAAAACCAAATCTCCTACTCAGAGAGAGAAAGAGAGAGAGAGAGCAGAACCTACACTGATGAGAGTATTAATTAACTTAGCCCTTTTATCCACTTTTGGTATGTCTGTGCCTGGTTATTTAGTTGGTAAGGAGCTGAGGTCAGGCTATCTATCTTGATCTCCAGTTGGCTTCATCTTGACCAATGGCCACAGCATGTACCTGTCACCCTACCAGGAAGATGACTCTGCAGGCACATGGTCTTTTTGGAAACAGGTTAGGCAATGAACATTGATGCGACTTTATCTCCAGGAACGAAAAACAACTAGAAAGGCACACTTAGGTCCATCCATCTTGTCATCTTTTCTGGGAAGAGACATCTTATCACTTATCTGCTCACCTACTCCACAATGGTAATTGGAAGACGATGAAAGAGAGCTGAAGAGAGGAGGGTGACAGTGGTCTCCCTCAATTAGGAAATGTATTTATTTCATTGATCATCTAAATAAAGGGCAAAAAGGAATTTGATAAGAATCTAACATCAATACCTAACTTTAAAAAATTCTTAGTAATTTAGAAATAGAGGCAATAAAGGAATATAACCCCAACAAGGTGAAGAATATCTATATAAAAGCAAGAGTAAACATTACTATAAATGGTGAAAGATTGGGTCTTATTAGCATCAGAAATAAAATAAGGATGCTTTCTGTCACCATGAGTTTTTTAACATCATCTGGAAACTAGCCAACGAAATAAAACATAAAAAAGAAAAGAGAGAGGCAACTTTTGGAAAAGAGAGGAAACTGTGGCTTGTATATAATACAATTGTCCATCAAGAACACTCTGGACAATTAATTTAAAAACTATTAGTCAAAAAAGAGAAGTTAGAGCAGACAGTTACAAAATAGGCTCTTTTTTTCTCTAAATACAGCAGCAATTATTGGATCAAGATGACACACTGAACCCTCCCACCTAAATTCTTTTAATATAACAGGAAATGTATTATAAAAAGGGATAAACCCAATTAGTACTGGAAATGAGAAGAAAGGTTCATCAGTGGACCAGAAGTTGTGAGTAATTCTTTGAAAAGACAATCATACACAAGAGAAAAATGCTGTAAAGAGAGAACAGAACATGAGTACTTCAACTCAGATTGATCAAACACAAACAGTACTAGAGAGTCTTGGATTAAAGAATATGTGATTAATAGTTTGTAAGCAAATTTCAGTTATGAACCAATATGAGCACAGTATTTGAAAACTGAATCCTGCAGAATATTAGAAGAATAATATGTTATGACCAGGTAGAATTTATATTAAGAAAATATTCATGTAATTTACTATAGTGAAAAAAACAAAGGAAAACAAATGTGAGTTTAAATACAGCTAAGAAAACATTTGGTAAATTTCAATACACATTCCAATTTTAAAAGTAAAAAAACCTCAGAAAAGGGACAAAGGGAAATTTCCTCCCTTGTGGGACTGGAGAGAAAATCTGGAACTATTAAACATCCCCACCTGGGGAATTCCTAATATTCTCTCAAGCATTAGGGACTCCCAGTTTAATAAGCCAAGCCCTCGATCTCAAGGCTTGCCATTATGGAACTTATTTCTGTTACGGCGAAGCTAAGCCTACTTATAATTATGCCTGAGAGTCACCCCCAGAGAACCTCTTTTGTTGGTCAGATGTGGCCTCTCTCTCTAAGCCAAACTCTGCAAATAAACCCCCTACCCTCCCTCCTACATGGGACATGACTACCAGGGGTCTAAGTCTCCCTGGCAATGTGGGACATGACTCCCAGGGATGAGCTTGGCCCTGGTATTGTGGGACTGACAATGACCAAAAGGGGGAAAAGAAATGAAACAAAGTTTCAGTGGCTAAGAAATTTCAAATAGAGTTGAGAGGTCATTCTGGAGGTTACTTTTATGCGAACTTCAGCCAGATGTTGCAAATTGCTACAGGATGCCAAGCCCCAACACACAGTATTCCTGGAAACCCTAAAGAATACCCTGGGATCTACCTAAGATTCTAAAAGTTTTGCTTATTAAGTTTATCTTTTCAGAAACTTAAAGCATACAGATTGTTCCTATGCCAGATAAGCCCTGAAATCCAGAGGTACCAGTCTCTCCAAGAACATCAACCAGTTTCATTCCTCTACCAAATGTCTACACCTTTTCAGCAAGAAGAAATTAGAAGGGCCAGATATCCCTGAAAATTGAGAGAATGATCAGATGAGAGGGAGGAATTGTAACTAAAAAGTTAGGATTTAACAAATGATTATAACTACTGAATCATTACATAGGCATTTCTTTTTAGTTTCAAGTATATTAGAATAGCTAGAAAGAAATACTTGAAATTGTTGAACTGTAACCCAGTAGCCTTGATCTTTGATAATGACTGTATAATTATATAGCTTTTATCTTATGACCATGTGATTGTAAAAACCTTATGACTGACACCTGCTTTATTCAGTACATGTTAGATGAGTAATAAAATAAAGACATGCATGAAAAAAAAGGAAATTTCTTTCAACAAATTTCTTGTAACAAAGGTTTTAAAGGTATAATAGCAGAAACTTACAGCAAGCATCATATTAATACAGAAATGATAAAAGCATTCTCATTAAAAGAAAAAAAAGGCCAGAAAACCTGCTGTCACTCTAATTATTAAATATTTAACTATTGGTACTAACAAGTCAAATAAGACAGAAAAGTAAAAATAAATATGTTTATGGGAAAAGACATAATAATCATTATTTGCAGGTAATATAATTGTATACAGAAACCCTAAGGGAATAATCTAAGAAATTTCAACTCGTATGAAAGTAAAGCGGCTACTACAAGATTAACACACAAAATTTAATAGTATCTCTAAACATCTATAATAATCAATTAGAAAGTTAAAAGAATAAACATACTACTAATAACACCAGCAAACTGAATAAATCCAGTAAGAAACATTCAAGAACAATTTGAATATTATCAATGAAAACAAAAGTAAGTGGAGATATATACTATTGTTTTAAATGGGAATATACAATATTTTTTTAAAAGTTCATCAAAATTGCAACAGAAACTTTTCTGAAACTTGACAATCTGATTCTAAATTTCTTTGAAGGAAAATGTATGAGAGAAGTTAAGACATATGAAACAGCAGTAAGGAGGAACTTGATGACTACAAAAAAGCTAAGGAAAATAATGCAGTATTAGCTACTGAAAACAGAGATAGCTCACTGAAAAAAAATATTCACAAAAGCTATGCACACACAGGAATTTAAAATATCATAAAGGTGGCATTTCAAACGAATAAGAAAAGGATAGTCATGATATTGTAAAAAAAAAAAAAAAAAAACCATGTCATCCCAAAAATAAATTTGAGATGGATTCAGGAACTATCTATATATATACACATATAAATTTTAAAATGGAAAGTATCTTTTTTATAATCTTCTGAACATTTTGTGTAGGACAGAAAACCCAGAAGCCAAAAAGGAAAGTAATGGTATTTGACTACATAAAAATTCTGAACATAGATATATTAAAAGATATCATAAATATGCTAAAAGACAAGCAACAGACAGAAAGAACATAAAACCAGCAGTGAATTACTATTCATAATTAAGAAAAAGTGATTACAAAAAAGTAGGAAAAAAGATAAACAAATCAGTTGAAAATAAGCAAAAAAATAAGAACAGGTCACAGAAGAAATACAAATGGACAATAAATACATTAAATTTGCTCAACCTAACTAGGAGTCAGGAAAACGCAACTTAAAATAAAAATATAAAATTTTTCCTTAAGATTAAAAGAAGTGAAAAGATTACTAACATCCAATATCAGCAAAGTTGTAAGGAATCTCTACCACTGGAAGTTAAATAAAAAAACCATAGCAAAGACCTTTTGCAGAACAACTTGGAAGTACGTGAGTAGCATTTCCACAATTCATGAAAATAGAAAGAAGTTCATATAACAATAATAAATGAAGTATTTTTTAAAATTGTAATACATCCATACAAAGAATTTAAGTCCCCTGACTTCGTGGACACTACTTTTTATCACACCTCATTGCTGCAAATGGATATCCACCTTAGGCTAGGGGTCAGTTTTTCAGCTTCCCTTGCTGATAATGCAGGAGTCTAAAAGGCACAGAAAATAACAACAGCAGGTCTCACCCTCCACCCCATCACCCAGTCTCAGAAGCAATCAGACTATGTCAAGGGTCAGCTCAGAGTACCTTTGCCAACCAGGATGACTTCAACATAACCGCTGCCATGACTAGATGATCATGTCAACCCTACTTCCAGGGGATGGCAAGAAATTGGAAGTGAAGATCTGCAATGTTTATTGAATAGTTGACTATGGATGCAACTCAATTCATTAAGCATTTGTCTCTCCTGGAATTAGGTCCTGGGGATAAATGAATGACTAGGTCACTGTTCGTGACCTCTAGGAATTTATATTTTTGTTTCAACCCCAGACACTTAGTGGTAATTGTGATTCCCTAGGCAAGAGCTAGTTACTCTAAAATAGTGGCCCTCAAAGTGAGGTCCTAGGTCCAGCAGCATCAGCATCTACTATAACTTGTTAGAAATGCAAATTCTAAGGCCCTGCCCCAAACCTACTGAATGGGAATCTCGGGATAGAATCCTCCAGGTGATTCTGATGTACACACAGGTTTGACAACCATTACTCACTCCCCTAAGTTAAGCACCAAGCAATGCCTACATTATTTCTGTTGTAAAAATGTTGCTTAAGATTATTTGTTAAAGGAAACCACTGTATAATTTGCATAAGCAATTAATTATAAAACAGTGGGATACATTTTGCACAGATGACTTCTGAAAATATCTGATTATCCTAGACATATATATATATATGCACACAAATACAAACACACACTACATAGAATGTTCATTTTTAAAGCTAAATCAATGCATGATTATTTCTTGAGCTCCTTTTGTTTATCTGGCAGTATAGACAATGATGCAATGAACTTCTTCATCCATATAGCTTTTCTTTTTAGTAAATTATTCTCATGGGATAAATTCCCAGACATGGGATAACTGGGCAGAAAAAAAAAAAAATAGGAACATTTTTTCTAGTTGATGATGAGGCTTTCCAAATGGGTTTTTTTTCCTCAAGTGATGCCAGAATCCTGATGAATGTAATGGTTTTGTCACCAACTACCGCACATAGGGCATAATCATTCCATTTCAATATGTTTAAAATGGTGTATCAAGGCTGCTCTATTTTACTTTCTTTTCTAATGAGGTCACCAAATTTTCCCATGTGTGTCCTTAATATTTGCACTGCCTTTTGTGTGACTCATTTGTGGATAATCCCTTGGTTATCATAGATATCATTCTTCAAAATATCCACTCAAAAAGTACCTACTAGATGCTAGAAAGAGAATAGTGTTCCAGATGTGTTCCAGGTATATGGGAATGAAATTAAGCATCTTTTAGGGCTAAGACTCATTCCCTCATCTGAGCCAGTGGGTAGAACTTCCACAGCAGTATCTTTCTGAGTTTGTCCAGGACTGCTGCTAGCCCAGATGAGGGCTGAGTGAATTAGGAAAAAAGAAGCCTCTTCCTGGGGTTGCAGTCCCATGCCAGGGCATGTGGTTTCATGAACAGAGGGTTTTCAGTCCTCATTTGCTCCTGAGCCCAGGTTCCTTCAACAATGAACACTCTCCTTGGCCCTGAGTCTGTTGCTCTGAGTTCATTTACAGACCTGACTTTCTGAAAACCAGACCAAAGCAAGAGGAATGCTGCCGCTTCCCCATTTTTTAGGGTCTGAGCTCCTTGAATGGTGGCTTGAGATTTGAAGGTGGCCACCTCACCACTTCTGGTTATCTTTTCTGAGGCTCAAAAAGCAGCTCTGTGCTGATAAGAGCTCAGGAGATGGAGGTCATCTCCTGCCATGGCTCTTGAAAGCTGGTGGTTTGTGTGTCACTGTTTCCAGTTAGTGAGGGTGGACAGTATATTGCTAAGGTCATTTCGGCAGAGTCTAAGGAGCCTCTCTGCAGCTCTCCTTCCTGTCACCTTTGGCCTGTTCAAAGAACTCTCCCTCGGTCTCACCTCATGCCTGATCACTGGCCTCTTACCCACTCTCCACATTCTTCCAGATGTTGACACTCATTTGAATCATCAGCGAAGTCTTACCAAGCTTAAAATAAAAATCCTTTCTTCCACTCAGCCCCTTCTCTAGCTACTACCCTTTCTTTCTCACAGCTAAACTTTTAAATGAATAATACACATTTGTCCCTACTTCTTACCATCCATTCAGTGCTCCATCCATGGCAATCTAGCCTCCATCCCCCCACTCCCCTGTGTACTGGGTTGAGTAGTGCTTCCCCGCCCCCCAATTCAAGTTGGGAACCTGTGACTGTGACCTTATTTGGAAATAGGGGCTTTGCAGATGGAAGAAGGCCAAGTGACAATGGAGATGGAGATTAGAGTGCTGCAGCTGCAAGCCAATGAACATCAAGGACTGCGGGCCACCACCGAAGCCAGGAAAAGGCAAGGAAGGACCCTCCCCCAGAGCTTTCAGAGAGAGCAGGGCACTCCCACACCCTTATTTCAGACTTCTGGCCTCCAGAACTGTGACTGAATAGATTTCTCCTGTTTTAAACCACCCAGTTTGTGGTAATCTGTTAAGGCAGCCCTAAGAAACTAATACACCTCACCGAGGCTACCAGCTTCGCTCCTTAATAGCCAAATCCAATGGGACATTTTTCAGTCTGGCTCTTAATGGACCCAGACTTGAAACTGTTAATCATGCCTCCCTCCTTGAAATTCTCTCTCTTTGGTTTCCATAATTCCATAAAGACTGGGATCTGTCTGTTTTTATCACTGATGTACCCCAAGTGCCTACAACAGTGCCTGGCCCATAACACACGCTCAATAAATATTTGTTGAATTAATTAAGCATTTTTCCAGGTTCTTCCACTTATTTGAACATTCTCTTAGTATCCTTCCATGTCACTATTCAGCTGACATTCATCCTCAACTTTGAAAAGCCAAATAGCTGAATGCCAACTTTATTGCTATTTCTGGCATCCTTGAACTTGTACATACCAATAATCACGTGAGAACATAAATTACCATCACATCTGTTCATACCACAGTAATACACAAAAAAGAATGTCATTCAGATTTATTGTTACTATCAAAAAATTCACTTTTAAATATAAATAAACTTTCTAGATGTACCTTGGAGTGAGAAGCTTGACTACTACATATGCAGAAACTCTATCATTTACTTGAAGAATATTTACGAGTACAAGATTGGAATGCTGCAATAATCAGTGATAATTTTGAAATCTATCTATTTCATGTACAAAAACAATTATTAAGCCAGTTACAAGTATTTTAGTAGAGGGTATATTAGTTAGATATCATTAGCAAGGATATGAAATCCTTTGAATCAAAAAAAGTTTTAAAAAATTTAAACAAAATGTAAATAAAAGTACAAGTCGAAATAGTGGAGATATCATAATTTTATTTTTCATGGAACTTGTAGGTATACTAAAATTCATAAAAATAATCTCCTTTAAAAACTATACCTAACTTTCAGTTATTTAATTGCATTAGGCCATGAGTCTTTCCAGAAAAAGTCCTATTTGGGAATCCCTTCATGTTTTGTGAGGATAAATTAAAAGCAGAATGTCAACTTTACCACCTCAACATTTCATAAGTTGGAAGCATTCCAAAATCACAGATACAACATCCATAAGCTTCTCACTCCAAGGTGCATTTAGAAAGTTTATTTATATTTAAAAGTGAATATTTTGATAGTAACAATAAATCTTTATTCCAAATAAAGAATAGAAATGATATATAAAAAGAAGATATTACAGAAAAATGAGATACCTCAAAATACCTTGCTCCTCCACCAACATCAATGAAAATGAACAATTCAATATTATTAATGTGTAGATCAGTGACCACAGGAGCTATCTAGCAAGAAAGAAGAATGATTACTTCCACTCTATAATATCACAGTTTTAAAATTTGACTTCTCAACGTTTAAATGATAAAATAGTAATAATAACATTTTAAAAGAAGATTTCAAATTTGTTCTTATACAACTTCACTCAGTGATAATAGTATTAGCTTTGGCCAAATATTATCTTAACACTAGGCCATTCAGTAAAATTGTATATTTATAAACTCCTCTTTCTCTGATGACTCCTTAAATATTGATGTCTGTATAAGAAATACACAGAGGAAAGATACATGCTAAGTGATGCTGCAATCACCAAACTCCAAATGGTGGGACAGGACAAATAATCTATTTTATTCAACAAATAAATATAATCATTAAGAAAAACAAGATGAGGCGTGTACCCACCGATTGAGAAATCTGATAGATATATCAACTAATTACAATACACAGACATTATTAGGATCACGGCTCAAATAAATTGTAAACTAAATATGTACATGTGTATTCATAACAGTCAAGGAAATGTGAATGCTAACGATTTGGATTCTATTACAAAAATATTGCTAATTTTTTAGGTATAAAAATGGTATTGTGGTTACGGTTTTCTTAATGAGTTCTTACTTCTTAGAGATATCTACTGAAATATTATTGAGTAGAATGATATGACAGTGGAGATTAGTTTTAAAACAATCCAGGCAGGAGGGGGTATAGATGAAACACAATCAGCCACGAGTGATATGGCAGCCAGCCTCCAAGATGGCACCAACGATATCCACCTCTTGGTATTCACACCCTTATGTAGGATCCTCCCACACTGAACAGGTTAGACCTATGTAATGTCAAGATATTGTGGAACTGAAGGTATCTGTCTATCAAGGCTAGATCATAAAAGACTTGTGACTTTTGTCTTTCTAGCTATAAGATCATAAGGAGGTGAAGTCAGCTAACATGTCAGGAGAACACTCAAGCAATTGTGTGAAAAGGTTCACGTGGAAAGAAACTAAGGCCTCCTTGTCCCGGCCCGCGGGACGATCAACAGAGGCTCTGACTCCTGCGAGGGAAGAATGGTATGGGACAAGAGACACAAAGAACAACAGCAAGACAGGTTTCTGATCAAGCTGCAAAATTTTATTGAAGAGGCAGGGTATATATACTCTAAGGGTGGAGGGAGTGGCTAGTAAGGACGGGTGGCGATCTAGGATTGGCTGCTGCTGTTGCTAGGGTGGAAGGCAGATGTGGGGATTGGCGGTTGCTGTTGCTGGGGGTCTGGGATTGGTGGTAGCTGTTGCTGGGGTGGATGGCCAATGGGCGGCTACTGTTTAGGCGCGAACTAGCTACTGCTTAGGCGGGAACTACTGTTACTTCCTTGAAGAAGGCTAATTATAGCTTAGGCTGTTCTTGCATCAGCCCTGGTGGCCATGTTGCATGTCACCGGTATCACTGAAGGCGAATATTATATATGCTACCTTAATTGTCCCCAACACCTCCTGTCAATAACCAGCAACAACTTGCTGGGTATGTGAGTGAATCATCTTGGACACAAATCATCGAGCCCCAGTCAACATCTTGACTGCAAACTTATGAGAGACCCTGTACCAGATCCATGCAGCTAAGCCACTCCTGGATATCTGACCCCCTGAAACTGTGTGCAACAATTAGCTGTACAGCAATAGATAACTAACAAAAGTGAAATTGTCAAACCTTGGTGATGGGTACACAAGGAGTTCAGTATACCAGTCTCTTAATTTTATGCATGTTTGAAATTCCATAATAAAAAAAAAATTAAGCCAATTTTAAAATTAAATATTGGTATTTCTTAGTTCATTTTCTATCCTCTTCTTTATACTCTATTCTTATATGCATGACTTCATACCTTCAGAACCTTATTGTCTTCAAAATATTTACCTCAAAACCAGATCTCTGCACTGAGCTCCAGATTCAACACCTAACACTGAAGACAAACTGAATATTTTTAAAATCAAACATCTCTCCTCCAAAACCTGCTGCTCTTATGGTATGTCCTGTCTTCGTGAAATCACCATCATCCAACTAGTCTCCCAAGGCAGAAACCTAAGGGTGTTTTTGGACTTGGCCTTCACTCTCTTGCCCACTGCAGCCAGTCACTTCCCAGGACCTGTTCCATGGCCTAAACAGCTGTTTATTATCTCCCCACTCTTCTTTAGCCCCACTGCCACTGTCCCTAGCTGAGACAATCATGTTCTCACACCAACCTCTTACCTCACTCTGCATTAGGGTAGGCTAAGCTGTGATAGTAAATAGAGCAAGTAAATTTGAATGCTAATTGGATATCAAATTCTATTAAGAAAGTATTGTTAATTTCTTAGGTGTAAAAATTGCATTGTGGTTATGGTTTTTTAATGAGTCCACATTTTTAGAGACATTTACTGAAATATTTATGAATAAAATAATACAATACACAGTAGTGACTCAAGTGACTCAGCATAATAAATACTTATTTCTGGCTCACACAGTCTAGGGTGTGTTTCAAAATGGTAAACTGATACACAGCTTTGACATCTTTACCAAGGTCTCCATCCCAATCAGAAAATGGGGAAAAAGCATAAAACACTGCATATGTCAGGTTTTAATGGACCTGGCCAAGATGTAGCACAATTCTCCTCTGCACATATCCCACAGTCACACAGCCACACCTAACTGCAAGAGACACTGAGAAATGTGGTCTAGTTGTGTATCCAGGCAGAAGAAGAAGCATATTTTGGACAAAAGCTGGTGTTCTCTACCAAACACTTCCATATTGCTGGCAGAGGGATCCAAAAAAGAACTTGGATTCCACTTAAGTGTATGACAATTATATTCTCCTCAAAATTCTCCAATGGCTCCCCATCAAATGTAGGGTAAAAAAAATTGTAACTTCTTATCATGTTGTCTCCTGTACTGTGTCTTTGCAAACACTTTTCTTCTTGCACTTCCATCTGGGAAACTCCCACACATCCTCAAGAATCAGTTCAAGACTCCCTTGCTCCAGGAAACCTTTACTAACACCCAGGATTAGAGGCTAGCTCACCCTCCAGCTCTTCATCAAGTTTCACCTGCCTTTATTCAGTAATTATCATTTCACTTTGTTATTCTGTGCCTGCATAACCTGTCCCGCCTCTAGGAAGTCAGCTGGCTAATGGCGAAAACAGTGGGTGCACTATCTATTCTCTCCCTATCATGAATGGGGCAGCCACCATTAGGCAATTTTAACATGTTTTTTTCCTATCAATTTATCTTTTTATTATAACATGAGTAAAATTTAAGAAATAACCCTAGTCTTCTGACGGTATTTTATTTCCCCTCAGCTTGTAGAACTATAGCCAATCATTCAAAACTAAAGTCAAGGGATAAAGAACTTCACAAAGACAAATACAAGGTTTCTTATTCCTCTCGGGTTAATGGCACGACCACCTCCACCATGGCTCCCAGTTACCCGAGCAGGAGCAGTGGAGATGACCTCATCTCCCCTATATCCCAGCATCATTTATACTTAGGTGACCGAATCGTACACACTCTAGGCCTGGATATCCCAGGTTCCCCTCCCCTCTGTGGCTTCGCCAAGGCAACTTCGGCCCTTCCCGCACGGGTCTGGGTGCTCTCCCGGGTTCTAAAGGATTCTAACTCGTGCTAAAACACAAGGCCCGTGCTGACCAAGTCGCAAACTCTTTCCAGGCTCAGCCCCTGCAGTCTTCCCATCCACTGTGGCTGTAGCCCCACAAAGCTGAATTTGTTATTCCTAGACTACAGCAATAACTTTAACCCCTGCAAGTTTTTGAGTTAGTATTTCCTCTCTTTAAAAGTCCCCTTCCGTCCCCACCCCCGCCCCCACCCTTTCCTACCGTCTTCCTCCTTTCACCAAGAATTGGCTGAAATAATCGAGGCCATCCCTAGCAGAGGTTCCCACAGAACCTGCTCCCATAACATTTACTACATTTACTAGAGAGCTAGTTCTGCACTGATCACACGATACTCCCTGTTGATGCGTCTCTCCCCCAGTGCCCACCAACAGCCTCTTCGCTCTCAGATCTCGCTCTTCCCCTGCTCTAGTCTGAATTGAACAGAATTACCTTTCTCAGGTTCCCTTTCCTGTGATTCTGGATAGGCCTGGCCCGTGGAAGACACCGGAGAAACCTTGGAACGCAGTGAAATGAGAGAAGCCAAGATATTTCTCCCCTACCTCCCGCTCAGCTCCCAGGGCTGTTCGCGGCTGCAGCTGTGTCTCCCGCGTGGTTCCGCCTCCTCCCCGGCCGACGCCAACGTGCAGGCCCCACACAGCCCCGATGCCGGGCTCTGGTAACACTGCCTCTTCCTTCTGGGCCTCTGCCCTAGGCGAGTAGGGGTTTCCTGCCCTTACTAATCCCTGCGTCATCCCACCATCCCCTTTGGCATCTCAGTTCTTGTAAACATTCCCTGAATTGAATTCCCTCGGGTTGAAAATGTCGACTGGTCTTTTTCATTGAGCAGATCTTGACTGGTAGATATCGTAGATCTCATCACTAAATCAAGATCCTCAAAGGCAGGAACTAGGAATGCAATCGGTGCTTAATAAATGTTCGTTTAAAAGAATGAGCAGCGCCCTGTTAAGCTCTGTCCTGACTTAAGCGAAGTTCATATACCTGTAACTCTAGATATTGGCAGGAAAAGATATTAGCCAAAAAAGAGGCCAACCCAAGTCAGAATCCTACCTTTGTCTATAGGAAAAGGCATCTATAGGAAAAGGCAGAAAATTCTTCCAAACCGTCCCTGACCCCTGTCCTTGTTCACTAAGATCAACCAAGATTCTATGAAAAAGTTTAAGCCACAAAATGGGGCATTCTTGGCTTGGGATTCACATTACCCTGAAGCCTCTGCCTTCCCAAAATTTGTGTTAAACAGTAACTTTCAAAGATGATAATATTTGCCAACAATCCCAGGGGCACTATTTTCCATTTTCCTGAAACAAAAAGGGAATTATTTTGTCCATATTTCTAATTTCTACAGGACTTTGCATAGATTAGTTCCTCCTCTTCCAGCATGAAATAGCAGTATGTCCCCATTAAATTATGAGAATTACTCTATTGTCTTTTAAGTATCAGTTGTCAATTAAGGTTGACAAGCAGACTCACTGGCATTCTCATGGACATCTTACTCACTGTGTGGGTACTGATTTCCCACTCACTTTGAGAAATCTTGGTCACAAGCAGACAGGCAGAAATAAGTACTTGAGAATTTGATTTTTATCAATTTCTCATATTTCACATGCCTGCATCATCATCCCAAGCCATACTCTTTGAAATTAGGTAGAAAGAAAAAAAAAAAAAAAAAGAATGCTGTGATCATTATTAATCTGTCAAATAAAATCACTTGCTATTGATAACTAGTTCTTCTTCTCTGGTATTTTTTCATCTTCTTTCTGTATAGCCTAGGATTGTGCTTTATCATACTTCCTTCTGCCCACAGATTAGTCTGTCCAACTTCTAGCTTTCCTGAAAAGTTCAGTTTGAGTGTCAGCACATCTATGAAATTTTCCATATCATCTTGTCCAATATCTCTAATATCTTATACTGCATTAATGTCTATGTCTTAACTCTCCTACCGCACTGAAAGTTCCCTGAAGGGAAATATTCATGTACATATTGTTATTCCTAAAGGACTTTCAGAGTATTGGGTTTACAGAAGATTCTCTTTGAATGTTTGTTGAAGGAATACATTTTTCCTGCATATAAATTGCCATCCTAGGTAAATGGTTGCTTTTAAGATTTTAGTTAATAATTAAGACAGATTTGGAATAAGGTTTTCATAATTATTTATACAGTACTTTATGTATACAATGTAACCCAAGTTCCTCTATCCTCCAGTTCAGGGATATATCTTCTTTGCCTAAAAAAGTTTATGTCAATAATTAAACAGTAATCATCTTTATCCTGTTTATTGAATTTTATAATATAAAATATTCCTATGTTAAAATATGGACTTCTGCTTTATTTTTGTTTGCATTTGTGTGCCATGCTTTTGTCAATTCTTAAACTTTTAACCTAGCACCTGAAACAGTGCCTGCCACATGGTAGCCACTCAATAAATACTCACTGAATCAATGAATGCTTATTAAACTTTCTTTGTTATCTCATTTTACATGTCTGTATAGACAGGACCTTATACGATTTTGGATTTTGACACACCCTGAGACTTTTTTACTTTATTAGGTGATTTTACCCCATTTCCATTTTTTTAAGTAATATACATTTAGTCCTATTTATATCATCTTGTGTTTTTTTTAATGCTTTATCATTTTCTAACTTATATCTGTTTCTGATTTTATTCCTCCAATAGTAATTTGAAATATTTTAATTCTACCAGTAGTTATCTTTAAAAAAAAAAAATACTTAAATCCATGCTTCTCTTGCATTCTGTATTGCAATTGAGCAGTATCTATTAACATCTCCTATGAAAGAGTTGGAAATTTGCACATATATTTGCACAGTATATTATTATGAATGTTAACATTATATATATGTTTACAGTATGCATCATTTTGCAAGAGTCTTTTTCAATAGTGTGAATTTTCAGTCTATTTTGTAACCATGTATCAGTTTTATGTTCCTTGTTCTAGAATGAAATTATATCAAGGCTCATTACCATCACCAGCCCTTCTATACCATGATTTTCCCCTTTGTGAGGTTTTGCTTATTTGTATTTAAGCTTTTGGTTCATTGGAATTACTTTTTTCTGAAGAGGTATATGTTGTAGTGTACATTTTGAATTCTTGATTGTCTGCAGGTATCTTCCTCTTGCTTTTTGAATGACAAATTGACTGGGTATGTAATTATCAGGTGTGCAAGAGTGTTCTAGTCAGAAAGAACAGCACATGCAAAAGCTGTGAGGCCGGAAAGACTCCTGCTCCTCCCCACGCTGATCTCTGCAGGACATGAAGTTAGAGAGGTTGGCAAAAAACAGTCTATTCCCAGTCCTGTAGGAGCTCAAGTGCTATAGGAATAGCTATAGGAAGTTACTGGGCTCTAGAGGGCAAAGGAGTGACATGGTGTGACTGATGCTTTCGGTACTCTATGGGTACTGTCTGAAAGACAAGAGTAGAAACAGGAGGCCAGCTAGAAGGCTATGTCAGTAATCCCAATGAGAAATTCTAGTAGTTTAAATTATGACCAGAAGGATCCAAGTTATATTTTGGAATTAGAACCTTGGATTAAATGGACAGAATTAAATGTGGTGGGGAGAGCGTTGTTAAACAAGAGGAAGCAATTACTAGGCTTTTGGCTTTTGCAACCGGGTGGATAGTGCTTCCTTTACTGAGATGTGAAATAATAGGAGAAAAATAGGTTTAAGGATGAAAATTAAGAGTTCAGAGTTGGACATGTTGAATTTGAGATGCATGTGAAAAATATACAAGACTGAGACTTTAAGGAGAAATCTGGGATGGAAATATAAATTGGGAAGTCATCAGAATACAGAGGCTATTTCATTTCACATGAATTGATTGGAGCACCTTGGATAAAAGTATAGAAGGAGATGAATAGGTGGCCAAACACCACAGCCTGAGGGACTCCAACATTTAGACATGTTGAAAACAAGCAAGAGGTGAGTAGAGAACTTGAAGACTGTGGAGTCATAGAAATTTTTAAAAAAAGGAATGTATTTCAAAAAGAAGGATTTGTTGCCTTCCATTTAAAATTACAAAATGGATACTTTCGCATGATTCTCCTCTCAGAAATTTCCTCCAAACAACGAATAGAATGAGAAACAGAAACACAAATACCAACTTTAATGAATCCTGGAGACGTTTGTAATTTCACATTTGTAAGTCGCAAAAATACAAAGACGGAAAGAGAATGGGAAATGGTCACTAGCTAGCAGAACAGTGGAACGTGAAATTTAAATGATTTCAGTGAGAGATATTCATAAGAAAGTCAATTTGTTCTGCCAAAGACTAGGCAGGATGATGAGTTGCAGCAAAGAGTTGTCTGGTACTGTAAAAGGAAAGGAGGGGTCAAACTGAAAATGGGACTTTTGGATTTTGGAGCTCTCACTCTTCAGTATGAATGGACAACCAAGCATCTCTGGGCATCTCTACTAACATGAAAAAAGAGACCCAAGCAAACAAACTGTAAAAAGGAACATGGCGGGGGCGGGGGACGGGAGATGAAAAGAACAAAAGAAACTTAAAAATTTTTAAAGCTGGAATTACTCTTCTCAGAAAGATTAGAATATAGTGTGTCTATAAGTCAACAACAGGAAGCATCAAATAGGAAACATTCAGAGAACAAGAAAGAGATGAAAATGAAATAAAATATAACTAAAAGGCCTTTTTTAAAAAAATCAATAAAAGGAATGGGAGATATTGTTAAGAAAATCCCCAGAAATTAGGACAAAAAGACAAAAAGATAGACAATAGGAGAAAAAATGTTTTAAAAGCAAACAAACAAAAATATCAATTCAGAAGTACACATAGGACTACGAAGAGTTCCAGAAAGGAAAAACAGAGAAAGTGGTAGGAGGAAGTTATCAAAGACACACACACACACACACACACACACACACACACACACACACGTGTATGTGTATTTATTTACTTCCAAGGATTAAAGGACATAAAACTATAAATTATAAGGATCTAATGTTACACAAAATGAGAGAATAAAAACTAGATCCCCAGGGAACATAATCATAAAATTTTATAACACCAAAAATAAAAAGAAGATCCCCTAAAAGTTTCCAGAGAGAAAATGCAGGCTCCATAAAAGGAATAGAAGTCCAAATGCTATCAGACTTCTCGACAATTACATCAGATGCAGCAGGAGAGTGTAACGGGTGAGAACCTGGCTGCCTGGGCTCGAATCCTGACTCTGTGCTTTACCTTCATTGTAACCATGCACAGGTAATTCATTTCTGTGCCTCAGTTTTCTCATCTGAAAAGTGGCATTAATAAAGGTATCTACCTCATAGAATTATTGTGAGAATTAGATGAGCCAATATTTGTAAGGTGTTCAGAATTGTAGCACCTAATGTTTGCTAATTTAAGTGGGTTTTTCTTTTACATGCAAGAAGACTAATGGAACAAGGCTTCAAAATTCTGGGGGTAAATAAGCTGCCACTTAGAAGTCAATACCTAACCAAAACTCTTAAACAAGTATGAGAAAAGGAAAGGAAACATTTTCAGATATGCAGAACTTCAGGAAAAGTTTTCTTCCTCTGCATTTTTTATCAGGAAGCTCCTGGACTATAAGCAGCCCTAAAATAAGGATTGAACTAAGAAAGAAGAAGATATAGTAGCCAGGATATAAGGGATACAACACAGGAGAAAAGCAAAGTCCCAGCATGATAGCAGTGCAAAAAGCCTAGAAGACAGCCAGTGAAAATCAAAGGAATCATTGCTAGAAAATAAGTGGAATGTATAGGTTAGTGTCAGATCTGACCATATGGACAATTATACTGCAAGGAGAGAGAAAGTTAGCAAAAGGTATAAGGTACAAGGAAATGAACAAATGAAAATAAATGAGTCAATCACTAATTACAGGAAAAACAAAAAGTTGTATTAAAAAAGGAAAGAATTATAATATGCTATTTGGTATAAATGAAGCCCCCAAGAGTAATAGTCATTTAGTCCAGTGATGGAAATATTTAATAATGATTTAACTAAAAACCATGATATAGCTATACCAGTATGATTGGAAAAGGACAATTGAGGATTGGGAGAGATGTGCACTAAAATTCATTTCTACCAAAATAGGAAGTCAATATAATCTCCAAAATAAAAATAAAGAGATATGTATTGACAGATTATTTAGAAATATGGAAGAAAATACCAGACTGGATATTTACCCCAAATAGGGTGTGTATGAATTCTCCTAGGGTCTCCTCCTGTTCTCTGTTCTATTGCGTTACATACATTTTAATTCTACATATGTTATAAATCCCACAGTACATCATTATTATTACTTTAAATAAGTAATTATGTTTTAAAGAGACTAAAAATGAGAGAAAATGTCTTTCATATTTACCTCTATACTTAGTAATTCTGGTGCTCTTCTTTCCTTTGAGTAAATACAAATCTGGTATCATTTTCCTTCTATAGGTCTGATAGCAATGAATTCTGTCAGTTTTCACTAGTATGATGCAGTCTTTATTTCCCCGTCATTTTTGAAAGATATTTTCACTGGATTTAGATTGCTGGGTTGACTTTTTTTCTTTCAGCTCTTTAAAGATATCATACTATTGTCTTCCAGCCTACATGGTTTATAACAAGAAGTCTGTTGCCATTCTTATCTCTGTTATTCTGTAGTGTGTGTGTGTGTGTGTGTGTGTGTGTGTGTGTGTGTGTGTATTGCTTTCTTTTTGTTTTTCTTCCTGGCTTCTTTTTAAGTTTTTCTGTTTATCATGGTTTGTCAGCAATTTAATTGTGAAGTACTTTGATGTGATTTTCTTTTAATGTTTATTCTGCTTGAGATTCATTGAGTTTCTTGGATCTGTGCATTTATAATTTTCATTAAATTTGGGAATTTTTCAGTTATTGTTTTTCTGAATGTATTTTCAGCCTTCCTTTTTCCTTTTGTTCTGTTACTTAAATCTTGTCTGTTAAATTATTTGATATTGTCCCACAGCTCACAGAGGCTCTAATCATTTTTGTTCTCAGTTCTTTTTTCACTGTGCTTTATTTTAGATATTTCTATTGCTATGTCCTCAACAATCTTTTGATCTAATTTGCTGTTAATCACATCCAGTGTACTTTTTATTACAGCTATTATATTTTTCCAGCTCTATAAATTCCATTTATGTCTTTATATCTTCCATTTCTCTCCTCATTATGTTCATATATTTTACATCATTAATGTATTTTATATCCTTACATAGGTGCTAATATTTGTAATAACTATTCTATGATGCTTTTCTCTTAGTTTCATCATCTCTGCTATTTCTGAACCTATTCCTATTGATTGATTTTTCTCAAGGTTATGGGTCATATTTTCTTGCTGTTTAGCATGTTTTGTCAATTTTATTGGGTGCTAGACATTGTGAATTTTACATTGTAGGTTGCTTATTTCATTATATTCCTTTAGTGTTTTATTTTGTCCTGGTACATAGTAGCATGTGGATCATTTTCACCCTATCAACTTTTGCTTTTAAGATTTATTATGATGGACCCAGGATGTGCTGGTTTGGATGTATTAGGTCCCCCAAAGTGCCATATTCCTTAATGTAATCTTGTGAGGGCAGATGTATTATTGTTGATTAGGTTGGAATCTTTGGATTAGGTTGTTTCCGTGGAGATGTGACCCACCCAACTGGGGGTAATACCTTTGATTAGATTATTTCCATGGAGGTGTGGTCCCACCCATTCAATGTGGGTCTTAATTTAATCTTGGAATACTTCAAAAGAGAGCCACACAGGCCCAGATGCTTCCTGGCACTGATGCTTAGACGTGCTTGGAGTTGTGGACCCCTGATGTTAGCTGCAGCCAAGGGAGACATTTTGAAGATGGCCATTGATAGTAGACTTTTGCTACTCCAGAGTTTGCCTGGGAGAAACTAAGAGAATACCCCCAGGCACCTAGAGAGAAACATCCTGGGAGAAGGCCATTTTGAAAAACAACCTGGGAGCAAGCAGACACCAGCTACATGCCTTCCCAGCTAACAGAGGTTTTCCAGATGCCATCGGTGTTCTTCAGTGAAGTTACCCTACTGTTGATGCCTTTGTTTGGACATTTTCATGATCTTCAGACTGTAAACATTGTAACCAAATAAACTCCCTTTATAAAAGCCAATCCATTTCTGGTGTTTTGCAGAATGGCAGCATTAGAAAACCAGAACACAAGGCAACCTATATTTTAGGACTAATTTAGCCCCACAACTAAGACTTTATCCAATGCCCCGTGTATCACAAAGTCTCTTCACTCTGGTAAATGGGACCATGAATTTTCCCAGCCCTATGAGACTTCTAGATTTGTTTGTTATACTGCTTTCTGGTGGTTCCTTCTCAGGCCCCTAGTAAATCAGTAATATTCAGCCAAAGACTTGAAGCATCCCCTCAGCAGATCTCTTGGGTTCTCAATCTCCTTGTAACTCCTTCTTCTCTGTTATTCTGTCCTATAAATTCTAACTCAAAGTTTGACTTAAGTCTCTGCACCTCAGCAACAGGATCAGGCTCTGTTTTGATTCTTTCTTCCTGCACTATGTCCTGGAAACCGCCTCCAGGAAATGAACTGGGGCAATCATAGGGTCACCTCACTTGTTTCGCTTCCCTCAGGGATCACAGACGTATGCTGTCCATTGCCCAATGTTTGAAAACCATTGTTTCGTATATTTTGTCTGCTCTTCTAGTTGCTTGTGACAGGAAGGCAATTCCTGTAACAGTTAATCATTGATGGGAAAAAGTGGAAATCACAATGCCTTTAAAATTGAACCTTAAAAATATACATAAATTCTCAAAGTAAAGGATCATAGCTACAAGATAAAAAATAACATGGTCAAAATATGGGATTTTTTCAATCATTCATTTATTCAAAAAATGTTTATTGAGCACCTAAAGCACTCCAGACTCAGTATTGTGAATAGAAATATGAATAAGACAAACTCTCTGTTCTTTATGAACTACAGTGTAGTGGATGCCTTAGGGCAGGAGGAGGTTGGGAGAGAGATAGGAATGTAAGCAAGGATAATAAATAGTTACAGATGTTTTGACACACAACATGGACAATGTGCAATGGGAGAGAAAAGGAAAGAAACCAGCTCTACCTGGAAGAAAAGGAAGAGTCAGGAGAAGCTTTAAAAGAAACAGTAAAATTGAGCCTAGGAAGAGTAGCTAAATGTCCACAAAAAAGGGAAAGAGACAAGACAGACCCTAACTATCCAGTTTAACGCTGTCTCCCTAGGATCAGGTGCACTGAAGTAATCAAAGTTTAGACACATACAGCAGAGAATCCATTTGTCAAATAGTAAGTTCATCATGGCGACTGAAATGAAGGGTACATGAAGATGAAAATGGAAAGGATAAACAGCAACCTGATCATGGAAGCTTTTGTATGCCATGCCAACTACTTTGGAGTTTATTTGACAGAAATATCTGTTTATTTGTATGGTGATGTGAATGTGATCAAGTACAAAGGGAAGAATCACTGATGAAGGAGAGGAAATGATTTCAGAGAAAAGTTTTGAAACCACTAGAAGAGACAGAATTCAGGTTTAAATGAAGAAGTTGGTCTTGACATGAACAATATCTTTACTTTTATAGTAACAAGGAGAAAGTCACAGAGCTTGGGTGCAGATTCTTGATAGGTTAGTAGATTTTGTAATAAAAGATGTGTTTCCATGTGAGTATTTCATTGATGTCAATGAATTACAAAGTTGGGTCACTGATGAAGATTTTGGAGGTTTGAAGAAATAAAGGATGTGAAACAGTCATCTTGGAAAATGGGTAAGTGGTAATAGGAAAGAGTAGAAAGACTGCTGAGTGGTGGTAATGCCTATTTTTTATTTGTGGACATTAATGTAAAGTGGACAAGCAAGCAAAATTGTGTGTTTTACCCTGCAGTGTTTAGTTGATGAGGTTCAGGAATGCAGTACACAGATAATTTGGAATTTGCCAGGCAAGTGACTGAGGAAGAGAGTGTCAAATAAATTAAGAGTGTGTTACAAGGGAATGGTTATAAATTTGAATGATGAAATGGGTATGGAGATGTGTACGGATATAAGGGAAATAAATAATGAAAAGTGGAAGGGTCACTGGACTGGAAGTTTAATGAGATTGAAGAAATGCTGGAGTGAGGTGGTACAAGAGTAAGTAAGTGAAAATATTGGGAGTGGTGGTCAGGGAATAGTGTGCTCAAAATAGTTTTGGGAAACATGTGATCATTGGAAATGACAGGATCAAGCCCAGGAGCTGGTAGTTGAGATGAGAGAGATGGGAAAAGGTCAGTGGAAATAATCAGATCAGGCAACTCTGGGTCTAAGGGTGGTGAATGGATAAATTTACCAGGAATCACAGCAGGATTAAGGATGAATAGGAAAACATTAAGGCAGGAACTAAAGTCAGCTATGAATAAGACAGGTAAGCAAGAAATTGAAACATGGAAGGGCATAGGATTATAAAGTCTAATGGCATAAACTTCAGAGGAGATGTTTTTGTTTGTTTTATTAAAGGGGGCAAAAAAAGGTGAATTATTGGGAAGTGACAATGGAGACAAGGTCTACACCTATCCCACCACCCCACCCCAACCAAATCTTGCATCATCTGAAATGTAAAGGTAAATCCTCTTCTACTTGAGAGAGCTGCAGGGAAAGCAGTGCCCTTTGGGGGCAGTCAGATTTCAGTTGTAGAGTATTAACAATAGTTAATATCATGAAGTGGAACAAATCACCCAGGAGACTGTTGATGTAGAAGGATAAGAGAAGGAGGAGAAAGTTGGAATCCCGGAGAACAGCAACAACAAAATAGTATACCTTATTTTTAATTATTTTATTAAAATAACATGGACACATAATTTTAAAATTCAAAGAATGTTAAAGAATTAAGTAGATCCCTACTTCTGACCTTCTCTATGCCCCAGCCCTACTCCCCAGAGAAAACTTCTTAAATCAAATCTCAACTATCGTGTTTCCTCTGGTATGTTTCTCCATATTTTTTAACCAAGCATTATGCTTCTGTCTCTTGATTCATCAATTTTGGGCTTTAAGTATTAGCTATGGACTTCCCGTTAAGGCAGATGAGGGACTTAGCTCTTCCATAGCAGCACCCTTCTCCTCTACCACCAACATCATAGAAACTTTTGGTAAAATCATTAATCAGGGTTTACATTATTATAATGGAGAGTGATGTGTAGTATTTGCTTGTGAGGAACCAAATAGTCCCCTGTAACCATATATTTTGTTTTGTTCAACCCTCTGTTTTTCCTGGAGTTGATAACTGACCCATCTTTTCATTTGTTTGATTTTCAAAGTACCTCTCAGATTTTTTCACAAAATACTCCAACATTCCTGTCACCTGCCTATTAATTATAATCTTTTGCATACTCCCAAATACAGTGATTCCATTTTTTCCCCTCTGAAAATCTTTTTCCCTGAGTACACTGTGTTCCTGTTTCAATCTGGACTGTTTTTTCTCTAGGCCTTCTATATAGCTTTTTATTTTTAGGACTTCCCGTTACTGATCTCCCTCCCCTTTCCCAGATCCTATGTCTTCCTCTTTCTTGGTTTACTTCTGCATTTTGGCAGAACATATTCTTCCATACCTTCCCAAGAAAGGTTGCATGGGAGATAAAGTTTCCGAATCTATAAATATCTAAAAATTTGTATATTTTCCTTTTATGCTTGATTGATAATTTGATGAGTTATTCAATATTTCCAAATTTATATATTATTTTAATTATGTGATTTTGAATATGTATCTGTGGCTAAATTAATATAGTAAGTATTATAAACAGAAAAATTAGTGAGTGAGATGTGAGGAAGTAGAGACAAGGGTAGATTTTTTTAAATTTGAACTTGATTTTCAAAAGAGAGAGGAGAGCAATAACTAAACAAAATGGAAGATAGAGAAGACTTTCTTTTTTCTCTCTCTTTCTCTTTATTACAAAAAAGAGGTGGACAGACTTCAGAATATTTAGAGACTCCAAGAAATAATCCAAAGAGAGTGAAATGTTCAAAGTAAAAGGGATAGGGGTAATCCAACAAACCATGATCTTTGTCATGGAAAAGACAGGAACAAGAGCATAGTAGGAAAGTTAACAAGAAGAAAAACATTTTTTCCTTTTAAAATTAGAGAGAGGCAGGCAGGGTTGGTTGATGGTAGAAATAAGGACAGGAAGCTGAGGCAGTCCATGCAGTATGATTGCCTTAATCTTCTCTATTCAGTAGAAAGCAAGGTAGGTTCTGAGAGAGAACAGAGGAGGTGGGAGAGATGGACTGAGAGGTCAGTGAGGGCTTCTGGAATGGAAGAGAGCTGGCCAAAGGGACATAATAGGAGAGCCAGGAGGGCCTGGGTTACAGAAGTAATGGCCACTTGCCATCCAGCCCTAACTTTTGGACTCCTGAGAGTTAGATAGTAGGTGTGTGGGATAAAAATAAAATTTACTTCCCCTTTCTAAGCTCCCAGGATGTTCAGGATCAGGTTTGGATGGGAAGAGGGAGAGGAAGAACACCTGGATTATTTTGCACCTAACATGAAGTTTCCAGTTCCCCACAAATGGCTCTCCTATCCTAAGTTAAAAGCGCCAAGGGAGTCTGGAGAGTTTACAAATCTGCTGTAATCACGAAAACTGTGGAATTGCTTCCAAAAGTGCTGCACAGGTGGTGACAGAAGGCAAGGAAGCGAGAACATGTTTAACAGCCTGTTTACAGGCAAGATGCTCTAGAAGTCTTTTTGATCTTGTATGTAGTTTTGTCTTGCAAAACATGATACAGGCAATAGCATTGCCAAATATGTTTAGTAGCATGCTATGTTTCTAGGGAAATCTACTACACTGTATTGAAAATTGTACATGCAAACATAGTAGCAAGTAAATAATCACAATCCAAAAATTTCCATTTGGCACACACTCTAAGAAATTAATAAATATCACTTTTGGATTAGTTATCATGTCTAGGTACCACAACAAGTGCTTTACACACATTATCAAATTTTTATCCTTACATGAATGATGGACACAATTATTACCTATTTTACAAATGAAGAAACTGAGGCACAGATTGGGTAAGTGAAATCACAGAGCTACTAAGCAATGATGTTGAAAATCAGACTGGTGACCTGATGTGATCCACAGCTTAAATCATCATCCACATTATCTGAAATACACTTAATATATTGTGTACACTCATTCATTCACCTGATCATTCAATTAGTACATATTGTGCCATTCTCTGCTTGAACAGAGGGAGGGAGGAAAGAAAGTCCCACATGCCCTATACCCAGCATCTCTCTTGGTTCACTTCCTCACCCACCACCTACAAATCCTGGGGGCAGTACTGTGGAGCCCTAGGATTTATCTGAGCAGATTGAGAGCACAAATATGGACCAAATGGAGTCCCCTGTGAGGCATTCTTTTCAGAGCTGTGACCTAGCTTTTGCTTGAGTAACTCAAAAAATAAAATTAGATTCCTCTTCAAGTTACTATTCTATTGTTAGAAATTCTATAAGCTTGAACAGCACTGTCCAATAGAAATATAATGCAAACCACATATATAATTCTAAGTTTTCTAGTAACTGCATTTTTAAATAGCAAAGAGAAATAAGTAAATTTAAGTTAATAATATATTAATGTAACCTAATATACCCAAAATACTATCATTTCAACATGTAATCAATATAAAAAATTATTCAAAAGATATTTTTCATTCTATTTTTCATATTAAGTGTTCAAAATCTGGTATGTAATTTTTACTTACAGCAAATCTCAGTTTGGAACATTCACATTTCAAGTGCTCAACAGCACGTGTGGCTAGTGCTAAAGCATTGGACAGTGCAAAGCTAGAGAGTTACTTACTGTGAGGCAAACTTGACCTCTCCAAAATTCCATTTAAAAGTTCCAGCTGTGCTCCCTGGAGCAAGAGAGCACAACACCACTATTTTTGGGGTCCTTAGAGATTTTCTTATCTAGCCTCTTTAATACTTCAGAAATGGAACATGCATCGAGAGATGAAGTTACCAATCCAAGTTTATTCATTAAGTTGACAGTAAGGCCAGTATTAGCACTTGGATGTTCTAACTCTTAGTGCTGTGCTCTTCCCATAATGCCATGCTATGTTATCTCATAAGGCAGACTCCAAATATTTTAAGGTACTTGAAAATTCCCTTGAGTTTCTGTTCTCAGAGAAAATTCTTTCAGTTTTTTCATATATGCCTCTTAAACCAACTCTTTGCCTAACAGCGTTTTGCATATGGCAAGTATCCTACAAACGGTTTTCAAATAAAATTTGCACAGTTTGAACAATGCAGTATGCTATACAAAGTATTATTCAACTGTCTCACATAGTTATCCAAACATTTAATATGTACATTGTGCCAAGAGTTGTGATCATAAAGGAAAAATGAAATCTAAGATGACTTTGAGATAAACTACCTAGCCTTCATTGACACCTGGTAACCACGGAATTATTTTCTAATGTTCTTAAATAACCTATTACTGAATATGTTGCAGTCATTTTCTGGGACTCAGTGTTAAACATACTGACCTTCATTACCCTGAATCCATCCCTCTGGAGAGCTAAGACAATCTCTTCTGATTTGTGTGTGTCTGAACTCTCCCATCTTTCCTAATTTATCAGAGTTTGCTGCTAGTGATTCTGGGATCTCACCTTCAAGTTCCTTCAGTACCTGAAAATTAATTTGTTTGGGCCTTTTAGGTAAGTGTGTGCTTATCAGCTTCCCCCAATCTTAGGCTGATTCTCAAAGTGTGGTCCACAGCCTTGTGAGATCCCCAGACCCTTTCAGGAAAACAACTGACAGTATTTGTTGTCAGTGATAAAATCCTAGCTTTTATATGAAAATTTAAAAGTTTAAAAACTTGTGTCTTGTCTCCCTGAGCTTTCTAACATATAACTCCTTTTCTGATGAGATCAGTGGTAATCTTAATAAACTCGATTTTTTAAAATATTATATAATCAAATGTGTTAACATTTGGAAGTGCTGCATATCTCAATCAACCATATTTTCCAAATAATCAGTGCACGATGCTACAAAATCATGCATGGTAAAAGATCCATTCAAAGAATCAGAGAGAACAACCATTAATAGAACAATGGTTTGAATGAAACAGAGTATAAAAAGTTCATTGAGGATTTCCTATTCCACATTGCAATTAACCTTTAAGAAATTAGCACTTGATGAGTTGGGTAGTATCAAAGAAGAATTTCTACAATTATCTGAAAAGGCTATAAAATATTTCTCCCTTTTCTAACAACATCTCTCTGTGAAGTTATATTTTCTTCATATATTACAACCAAAACAAAAAATCACCTGCAGAGCAGATATGAGAATCCAGCTGTTTTCCATTAAGCCAAGCGTTATAGAGATTTGAAAAAAAAACTTATAAAATAATTTTTAAAACATCATCTTATCACTAGAATTTGGGTTTTGGAAAATATGGTTATTTTCATTAAAGACATGTTATTTATATTAACATGTACTGAGTTTATAATTGTTAGTTTAAGATTAAAAAATATGTCTCAGAGAAAAAACTTCTCAGTTTTAATTTCTAATATGGTAAATATCAATAGGTATATCCTGCACAAATAAAACTCTTTGAGGTCCTAAATAAATTTTCAGAGAGTAAAGGAAGCCTAAGACCAAAAAGTTTGAGAGCCTCTATTTACACCACTGTTCCACCTATTCCAGTTTGAAGACTGTGCTCATTAATGAAAATGAAAAGTAAGTTTCATAAGTAAAATAGATAACACACTTGTTAATGGCCCAGGCTTCGCAATCAAATTGACCTGGATTTAAGTCCTGGCTCTGTCACTTGCTAGTTTTGCTACCTTCAACAAGTTCTGTACCTCAGTTCCTCCTGTATAAGATGAACATAATTGTACTTCCTACCTTCTAAGGGAATGGCAAGAAGTAAATGGCAACCCTTGTTAAGCTCTTAAACGCAGAATTATCAACAGTATTACAAAAATTTATACTACCTTTAAGGGTAATATTGTGCTAATACAATAATAGGAGGTATTCTAAAGCCTTGAAATTCTCTTCCTTCATCAGAAAGTCACTTCTCCAAACATAATAACAGCTTGATTTATCTCCAAACTCACCTTAATATTTTCTTATAACAGGTTTCCATGTACTAGTAGCAATAAACATTATATTTTTTCTGTTGTAAACTAAATAGCATGTGTCTACATATTGTCAGTTTTCATATGACATCTCTGTAATAATATCCACAATTTGAAAAAAGATCCTATTGCAAAGGCTGAACCAAAGTGTTAACATGAGCAGTATTCCGGTTTGCTAATGCTACCAGAATGCAAAACACCAGAAATGCATTGGCTTTTATAAAGGGAGTTTATTTGGTTACACAGTTAGTCTTAAGGCCATAAAGTATCCAAGGTAAGGCGTCAACAAGGAGTACCTTCACTGGAGGATGGCCAATGGTGTCCGAAAACCTGGTAGCTAGGAAAACACATGGCTGGCATCTGTTGATCCTGGGCTGTGTTCCAGCTTCTCTCTCAGCTCCTGTGCATTCTTCAAAGTGTCCCTCTTGGCTGTAGCAAGCTTGCTTCTTCTGTCTGAGCTTATATAGTGCTCCAGTAAACTCATCAAGGCCCATGCTGAATGGGCGGGGCCACACCTCCAAGGAAACTATCCAATCAGAGTCATCACCCATAGTTGGGTGGGTAGCATCTCCATGGAAACACTCAATCAAAAATTACAATCTAATCAATACTAATACATCTGCCCACACAAGATTGCATCAAAGATAATGGTGTTTTGGGGGACATAATACATTCAAGCTGGCACAAGCAGGTAGGAAGGATGCAAAATAATTACCAAGCAGTGACTCTGAGGATAAGCTTGACAATTGTCTAGTGATGAGTAAGCTATGCTTCAGAAATGCTTTTTTTTTACTGTACATACAGAACTTAATGGAACCAGTCAGAAAACTTTTCCTTGTCAATGCATACATCACCTTGGACATTGCAAGCCACAGGTAGTGCGTGTGAAGCATGTTTTTATGTGTGAAGCCTAATTCTCAGAATCATCATTGTTGGACCTGTGATGATGCTAGGTCCTTCCTAAATGGAACTGACTGTGCTAGTTTGGATGTATTATGTACTGCCAAAAGCCATATTCTTTGATGCAATCTTGTGGGGGCAGATGTATTAGTGTTGATTGTATTGGAATCCTTTGAGTGTTTCCATGAAGATGTGACTCAGTAAACTGTGGGCAAGACCTTTGATTGGACAATTTCCATGGAGGTGTTACCCTGCACATTCCAGGTGGGTGTTAATTGGATCACTGGAGTTGTATAAAGGAATTCACAGGCAGGAGGGCGTCAGAGCAACTGAGAATGACATTTTGAAGAGGAGCTACAGCTAAGAGAGGACAAAACACCCCAAGAGCAACATTTTGGAGAATGCAATTTTGAAATGCAACCTGGAAGCAAGCAGATGCCAGCCACATTCCTTCCCAGCTAATAGAGGTTTTCCTGCTGCCAGTGGCCTTTCTCCAGTGAAGGTACCCTTTGTTGATGCCTTACCTTGGACACTTTATGGACTTAAGACTGTAACTTTGTAACCAAATAAACCCCCTTTATAAAAGCCAATCCACTTCTGGTATTTTGCTTAACAGAAGCATTAGCAAACTGGAACACTGACCAACACAGGAGCTTCTTCATATGTACATGAGGGAATCACATAAATTTAGTTCGACTGTATCTTATTAAGCCTTCAATTACAGAGAAATGAAAAGTAGCATACAGTACTCAAAAGCTTAATGAGACAATTATTCCTAATAGGCATTTTTTTTCCTAATAGGCATTTTTTATCATGTACAAATTATTTTCTTAAGAAATATAATCTATCATAAGTACCTAAAGCTAGAAACACTTGATTTACATATCTGCTCAAAAAGATTTTGGCAACCAATAAAAACAAACTAAACCTCTGATCAATGTGACGGTATGTATACATAGATGTCATATGAAGGATTTATTTAAAATAGGGTCAAAGTCCCCCTCTAGCTAATTACAATCAGTTACATTTTGCTTTTCAAAGGCTCATCCACCTTTAAGACTCGAAAGCCATCACCAAAATTGGATGTTTATTGATTTATCTTCAGGTTTACTCACTCTTTGCTCTGTCCTTTCCATTCTTCTTTTGCTCAACCAGTGATTATCTTTTTATTTTTAACTTCAGATTGTATATATTTTAGTTCTAAAATTTCCATGTGGTTCTTTTTATAACCGCTGTTTCCATGCTGAGAACTTCTATCTTTCCAGTCATTTCAAGTGTATTTACCTTTATCTTATGGAGCATAGTTATAATTATAAGCTGCTTTCATGTCTGATAATTCCATCATCTGGGTTATCTGGAGGTTGGTTATCTCTTTTCCTTGGAAAGCTGTCCCATTTTCCTGGTTCTTCTTAGTCTAGCAATTTGGGATACTTATTGCATAGACCTGGGTCCTATTATAATTTGCTGGAAAATATGGTGTTTGTTTGTTTGTTTGTTTTTCTAGCAGGCAATCAATCCAGTTAGACTCAGACTGCAAGTTCTGTCCCACATTCTGTGGGCAGTGGTACCAATCTCTGTTTCATTTCAATGGCTTTGCTATGCTTCACTGGGTCTATCGCATACATGTACCACTCAGGGGTTAGTTTGAGACATGAATGGTAGTTTAAATATTAATTATCAAAGCTTTTGATTTTTCTTTGGGTCAGTCCTATGCATGCCAGCTAGCAGGTGAACTCAGAACTTAAGGAAGTTCATTTATAGAATTAGAGGATCCCTTTTTCTAACTCTGTCCTCTTTGGGATCACCTTCCTTACCCCTCCCCATTTCCACCCTCTCATACTCTTTGGCTCACAGGAGAACTTTTTCATGGTTCCTCCAGATAAATCAATGGAATTCTCTAAGAATCTTAGCCACTCATGTCACCATCATTGTGTAGCTCCACAACTGGGACCCACTCTCAAGCAAAGCTGTAAGAGAAAACAGGAAAAATAAATAAATAAATAAGAGAGAAACATCTCCAAACATGTCGCTTTGCCAAGTTTTTGCTCTCCTTCACAATCCACCTGCTTTGATTTACTTTTCAGAGTCCTCAGGTATTTGCTTTTTGCATTTGGCCCTGAGATTTTTAGCTGCCATCAGCATGAAAGATAGGCTTTAGAGGTTTTGCTTCATCTTGGCCAGAACCAGAAGCCCCCCTACTTGCTTCTCCAAACTTTATCTTTCAACACTCTCCCCTGTCTTCTTCTTCCCCCTTATTCTTCTCTAGCCTTTCTCTTCTTACAGTTTCCTAAATGGCCAAGCTTGTTCCTCTGTCACATCATTACACTAACTATTCTATCAGTGTAAAAATCCATTTCCCCACTCTTCAACGTCAACTCTATGATGTTTTCTGACTTCTACACTACTGTAATTCCAATGTGACACAGCAGGCATGAAATACATACTTATTTGGGGGGCTGGTTGGCCTGCTTACCTGAGAACCAATCACTTTAAACAGTCTGGGAATTTTAGTTCAAGCAAAAATAGAGTATACGCTTATTCAATGGCTTTAACACTATGCTAGCAAATAAAAGAGCTCTCATTCTGTGCCTTGATGTAAAAATATGTGGGACAACATCTTACAATCTGGTCCAGAACTTTGCAAGATACATAGAGTTATTTATTTTCTCTTTTATGATTTGAACAATTGTTAAATATTTTTCTTCTTTGCTGTTAATTTTGCAAGACATACCTTTTACAAAAGTTTGCTTTTCTTCTCATCAGTAATAAAGAATACTGACTTGACTTCCTTACCTGTGAGTTGTTTAGGCTTTTGTTTTTTGTTTGCTTTGTAAATTTGATTCTGTTTAAGAGTCCCATAGTCTGATAGAAATAGCAGACTGGCCTGGATTCAAATCCCATTCCCTACTTAATAGTTTTGATATGTGGGTAATTTATGTACCCCAACCTTCAGTTTTTGTGCATAAAATGAGCCAAACTACCTTAGAACAGTGGGTGAAACACAAGAAATGCCTACCTCAGTGTCTGGCAGACATTACGTGTTGAAAATAATCTCTTTCCGGGCCCCCCAAAAGTAAGTTAGTTTGAGTTCTCATGCTTCTTTATCTCCTGCCTCCCTTTCTTTTCTTACCTCCACTTCCGTTCTCTGTGTGCTGCTTTATTTTTGGTCTCTAGGAAGGTGAGCTGACATCACAAAATTCCTTTGAATTTTAAATTTGTGTCCTTAGGTTTTTTGAGTTAAGACTGTTTTTCTTGAGAGAGATTCAAGTTGCTTGAAGCTTTCAAGTGCCTCCTAGCCAAGACTTTATTTCCTTAAGTCAAGTTCATAGTAATATTTTTATTTTAACCTTATTGGATGTTTTTTATAGAAACAATGGCTTCAATCTTTTCTAAGGACAGCTAAACACATTAAATGGTGTCTGCTGAGTCTGACAAAAGAGAAATGTTACCTTATGCCTACTCTTTCCAAAGATTAAAACTTATTTTCCCTTTCAGACATCTATTTCATATATCGTACTAATAATCCTCAGACGCCTATGCATTATTCATATGAATTGTGATGGTTGTACACAGGAAATGATGTACTAGCTAATTAATTACTTAAAGAATCACTAATAGTCTCCATTTAAAAAAAAAAACCAACCACCATAATAAGGTATAACATAATGGTGGACTTTCCTGCCAATGATCTCTTCATGGAAATATTGACTAAAAGTAGTATTTGTTAATTTTCACATGCATTTGTGAAATTTAAATACATTTCCTTATCCTTATAGGTAGTAAGGCCTGGGAAATTAGATCTCATTTCAAAAACATAATTGAAAACAAAAGTATAAATATGACTATAATTTGCTAATAGTTCTTTCTAATTTACGTGCCATGATTCTATTGTCAGTTAGTTGGATTACTTTAGCTCTGAGTTTATTCTTATCGACCACTGTCATGCTTAGAGAGTACTTTTAGGATTATATTTGCTAAGTTTCACAATATCTACAGGTTACATTTAGCTGTAAATATTATTATAGAAAAACATAACTAACTAAATTATTTCCAAGTCTGTTATTTCAAGAGGAGTAAACACTACAGTAAACACATGACTAGTCCCTTGAAAATGAGGTCTGAGCCTTGTTTTTCAATGTTTAAAGGAGCAATGTACAATAGTTATGGAATGTACTTTGAAATTTCAATAAGGTAGGTTCAGGAGACATTCCAAGTAAGTAGTTTAACCCTTAAAAGGATACACAGGCATACTTCATCTTATTGCACTTCATAGTTATTGTGTTTTATAAATTAAAGGTTAGTGACAACCCTGCATCGAGCAAGTCTATTAGCATTAACTTTCCAACAGCATGTGATCACCTCTTGATGCTGTGTCACATTTTAATTAAGGTATGTACATTGTTTTTTGTTTGTTTTTTTAAACACATAATGCTATTGCTTACTCAATAGACTACAATAGGGTATAAACGTTAAGTTTTACATGCACTGGGAAACCAAAAAATTTGTGTGACTCGCTTCATTGCAATTGGCTTTATTGCAGTGGACTGGAACTGAATCCAGACTATCTCTGAGGTATGCCTGTATACAATAATATTTGCTAAATTTACTCAATTTTTCTCACATTGGAGAAACTCATTCAATTACCTAAAATCCTTTCTAAAGCAAAAAAAATTTTTTTAAATTCATTACTCAGAAAAAAGAAATGCAAAGTTGCCCAGGAAAATGTCTTTAAACCCACTTAAAATCCTACTTTTAAAAGTTAAAACAGAAAAAGCTAATTGTTAACATTTTCTTTCAAATTTTCATGCCAAATTTTAAGTGTATGCCCTGATGGAAGGAAGAAATGGACCTTAGCAAATACCAGTCAGTACTGCCCTGATAAACAAATAGTTGCAAATTTCTACTGTGTCAAATTAATTCAATTATACTATTTTCCTTGGTCACAAAGTTAAACTTCTTGAAACTTGAGGTGGGGTGGAAGAAGAGGGGAACCCCATTTGTGAAAAAGTATTTATTTTGCTATTTAAATATTAGTACTTTACCAGGGGCTTTGTTATGGTTAAGAATTAAAACATAGCAGTAGGCCATGAATTCCAACCTTTCTGTTTCTCAAGTGCACTCAAAATTTATAACTTGTTTCCCAACAATAAATTTTATGACATTTCCTTTCAGCTCTACAGAAATGTTTAAGGCCATAAAAGAATATAATCTTCTCTCCAAAAATGATATCAAGTATCTTCAAAAAACACCTGTACTAAGAGTGTAAGAAAATTTAGCATACACTAGGAAGTTTTTGTGATACTTTTAAAAATTTTCCCTAGAAATACCAATAATAATCTTAAAAACTTTTAGGAACTAATGTAGAGTTTTATAATGTGAGAATAAAATTTTATAGAGGATTCTGAGTGCATCTTGCTGATTGTAAGAGTGAAAGAAAATTCTAATGCCATTGTTTCAGAAATCTGTTCAAATCTTACCTTCTCAGTGAAGCCTAACCTGAACGACCTACTGGACAGGGCAATCTCTCCACTCCTGCAGTACTGATCTACCTTACCTTGTTCTACATTTTCTCCATAGCATTTATCATCTTCTAAATGGTATATTTACCATTTATTGTCTGTTACCCCTTTCTAGAATGTCTGCTCTATGAGGGCAGGGATCTGTTGTTCACCCACTTGTATCCCAAGCATCTAGAACAGTGCCTGATACTATCAGGTACTCAATCATTATTGAATGACTTGCAATTTAGGAGTTTCCTTACTGCATCATGTTGTTAGCTTAAAGATGTCATTTTTAGTTCTGCTTCATTCTTAATGTCCTCTTTGTAGCTCAAGAAACCCTTCCTTGAGCCTTACAAAGCTCTGTATTCAACAAGACGTAATATATTATGCTATGGTAAAAAATTATCCCAAAATCTCAGTGTAAATCTACATAATAAAAATTTGTTTCTTGCTCTTGCTCTTTACTAAGAAATTCAGTGTAGGGAGAGGGACAATTTGAGGGAGTTCTGCTCTAAATAGTCACTCAGGACCTAGCCTGAGAGACCTGCACCATCTGCAATATGTTTATTCTTTAGTCACTGCAGTAGGGGAAGAGACAAGCTGAAGGATTATACAGTGGATTTTTTTGCATTGCTTTTACTCAGAAGCGTCACATCACTTTCACTGGTATTTCTTTAGAATAAACTATTCACATGCCTTCATCTAACACCAAGTAGGTGGAAATTTGGGGGAGCATATGGAATGTTTGGTGATCATTATTGTATCAAATGCATCTCATATTTCACAGTATATATCACTGTTAATAATTATTTTATTAAAGTCTATTTCCTATACTAGAATGTAAACTCCTCAAGGCCAGGGGCTGAGTCTGTTTTGATCACTAGTATATTCCAAACACCTGTCATATATAGCAGGCACTTGATAAATATTTGTTGAATTGAATAAAAAGTTTAAAACCAAATATTCAAAATAATTAACCTTTTTAATATTTTAAAGAAAAAATATTCTCCATAGGAAGGCATTTCTATTTTATGTCCATCAGTGGCCAAATGGAACTTGATATAAACATTTCTAATGTTAACTTTGGTTTAATGCACACTTTAAAAATAACTCAGTAATGCACACATAAAGATGCTACTAACAAATTCATTAATACCCAAGATTCATTACTGTATGGCAAAGGTCATACAGAGTCAACATTATTTTCATTACAATGAACCATGAAATTCCAATGAAAAATAAGTTTTCCTGAGTCAAACTATTCAATCTCTGAAATTGAAGGCTAGCATTCTCCAAAATCTAATTCACACACCCCACCACACACACACCCACACACTCACTCACTCACACAGTGTCATAAACTGCCCATTAGGGCATTAGGGCAGTTCAAAGGTAAGAGAAAATAGAATATCAAAGGGAGAGTGGAGGGAGAGAAAGGAGACATTTGTAAACATGGGATATCATTTGAACAACTGTATAGAGTAGGAAGAAAATCCTAATGGTGCATATAAATAATAGCCTATACATTATAGACTACAGAAAACCACACCTAAACAATCTAAGAATTTCATTACAGTAAATAGATTGCTCAAACAGAAACACTAGAGTGATGAGTACAAGCTTTGTTCCATTCAAAAAAATCAAAATCTCAAAGCATTTTAAGGACAGATGAAAAGCCACATGCAACAATGGAGATATAAATTATTTTTAATTAAAAAAATGAAAAATATAAATCCGTGTTAAATACTTCATTTAAAAATATGCAGCTTTATTTTAAAATGTGGTAATGTTCAAAGATGGCAGTTAACTTCACTTTCATGTATGTAAAAACGTTTTTAAAATACCAATACATTGGTTTATAAGTTATGTACTAGCCTCCAGCTAAATTTTTCACGAAAATTCTCAAAAAACTGTCCGAAAGAGTTGCACAGTCTATTACAAGCCCACCATAATACTAAACATGCTAAGTTTCAGAACGAAAGTTGAACCATTCATGAAATATTAAGCTTTTGATGTAAGTCACATGAGCACCCAAATTTAAAGACAACTAAATGATAAAACTAGCAGCAGTTCTTTGGGGTGACGGGGAGAGCAAGGAGGGTGCAATGGCAGGTGTTAAGCATTTTTTTCTTGTGAACAAATTCACTCTAAATGGAGCAAATGTTTGGGAACATAAAAAACTGAAAATCACTCCTTTTCCAACCTACTCTCAAAGGAAATAGAAAGGTGATGATGAAGTTAACTGCTAGTGTTTCACATATACTATTTAACACATAATTCCAAATACAAACGTCTAAAATGGTTTTTGAAGTATCTACAATGTTAAGCTTGTCTTTGTTAAATAAACACAACTGTTTCCTTACTTAGATATATCATCCTGATGCCAACAATATCTAACTATCCATGATTAACCCAATGAATTGAAAGGGCTTTCAACAGCTGCACATAATCTGCATCTGTAGCATTAGGAACTAATCAAATCACTGTTCATTTGCTTATGTAATTGAACATTCTACAAACCCATGATGGAAAGAAATACTAATCTAAAATGCTTTGAGGATATGTACAGTATAAATTTCATTTTTTTAAAGAAAATACGTACACACATATACAGAGAAAAATGATTGTATAGTCACTAAAATAATGGCTATGTATTCAGGCAGGGGAACTATGAGTGATAATTCTGTCATTATGGGAAAAATATTCTCAAAACAGCTAATTTAAGAACCAGAGTACTACCACCAATGAAACTATTTTGTTCTCTCCTGTCCTCACAATACAAGCTTTTAAAGCTACCAACCAACATGAATTTGTCAAAGTGGCTACCAACATTCAGACATAAACAGGAACATCTCTTGAAAGATGGAAAAACAGCAATACCATGGTCATAAATGAATAGATTTGCTCTAAAATTAAAAACTGATAAAACAACTTCATTAGGCTTCCTCTATCTATGTAATTCTATGGGAAAATCTGTCTTTCAACATCTCACCTTTAAAGGATTTCAAGTATTTTCCTCCATTATCTTGTTTGCTAGTTTTTAGTTATTACCTTACACCAAATTTTTTTCTTTCCATTCACAAACATTTCTCTCTGCAATAGCAACAGCACTTTAATCAAAAGTTACAGTTAAGCCATTTAAGAATAAGCTTTAAGTGTGTGGCTACTTATCTGCCAAAAATAAAGAAACAAAGAGTTTCCTGTTAGCAGCAAATTAACTAGATTTAAGGGTCTTGATTTTTCATAAGCCTTTGGAAGCCTGCATGTTAAATATTGGTGATTTTTTAATTCTCAATGGAAATGGTGATGGCATTCACTGAACCAAGTTGGCTCAAATTATGGTGTAGTGAGAACACATGAGATAAAAACAAGATGCACAGTAAATTCCTATTTTTCAGACATTATCAAAATATCTCACACATCAGAGTAATTCTAGACTACAGTATAGTTTTTAACCATACTTATCAACAAAAAAGAAAATGTATGTACACAAATGTATATTTCATAGTTATTACACATTATTCACATTTACTTTTAAAAAGCCACATGGAGAATATGTAAACTTGAAATATTGAATTCCACTATTACATAAATTGTTTATTTTCAAAACATTTGTATAAGCTACACTTTCACTTATTACCTCACTATGCTTGTTGAAAGGATGGATATGACTTAGCTTTTAGGAATATTAGAAATAAAAAGGTTAAATTCAAGTACCCAAAGTCCTTTAGACTATTCTGGAATATTAATTTTTATATGGCACAAGTCACAATGCGTAGATGAAGCTTCCCATATGTTCATGGCAGAGTACAGAATTATAAAGAAAGGAAAATCCACAAAATTGTAACCTGAAGTATCTTCAAAAATTTGGCTTAATAAAACAAAAATATGAACAATTTTATAAGAATCAAACTTTTTCAGGTGCTAGAATGTTATTTAATGTGTTTGAAACAACTTATTAAGTAGTGACTAAGGCCCTAAAAAGAAAGTGCTTCTCTTAAACATGTATAGACTGATACTCTACTTCCAAGCCAACAAAGGCCCATGTTTTTATAAATGTAGACTTTGAAGGACAGCAGGAAAAAACTTACAGAAAACTTCTTAATCACATTTGGCTGCCCATTATTTTAAGTTTCAATGAGTTTAAGCAATTTAAATTATAAATACTCTCATTTAAGCAATTTAAATTATACTCTCATTTAATAAAACACCCACACAATGACAAGAATGAGACTTTAATCAGTTTTAAGTGGAGTTTATAACACTAAGAGATAAAGGGTTGTTAACAAACACAATAACAAATGGACATCTGATTGGTATGAGGCATTATCCTGTACACATCATTTTGTTGTTTTTTTTTTTTTCTTTTTGTGTATCCTCAGTGCATAGCATTTACACACAGAGCCACTGCTGCACAGCACAAGAGTATCTGAAGAGGCTGAATCAGAGAAAGGCTGTTTAACAGACTGAAATTTTTTAGTATATATATTCTATATGAAAACAGATTGAACTTTTGAACTGGCAGGGTAGAAGGCAACTCTGCCAAACACTGCAGCTAAAGCCCCCCACTTTAGTGCACAGTTCCACCCCTTCCATCTGCATGCATGACACATTAACAGTATTTAAAGGTAAACGAGGCACTTCGTGGCAACCACAGCCATCGTTATGAACATATTGCACACATATTCTAGAACTAAACATGTACCTGTACCCTACTTTTATTTTTTAAAGCTGAAACATTTGATGCTGCTGGTAAACTCCACTTAAGTTATAACCTGTGCCACAGCAAAGAAGGGTGATGCCATTGATTAAACTACGTTTTAATAATTATGGCAAAAATGTTCAAGAGGAGCTACAGAGGACTTGGGATGGTACAGGGCCCAACAGTAAGCTTTCTTAAAAGTGATGCCTTCAAGTAACTTCAGACATGTAAGCTGCTGCATATCCAAAAAGTTTAAGAAAACATTCCAGAAACTCAAAGAGATTACCTACAGAATGCATTTCAGGCTAATTATGAATACTGTCATAAATAAAGTTTTAATTAGGACTCAAAAACCTTTCAGTCATAGCAATTCTTGTCAAATTCTATGGGGATGGTAACTGAAACAAAGTATAGGAGAGTATGTATAGTATATATTTATATATATATATAATATATATATAATGCCATTTTTCCATTTCCAATGACTACACCATAAAATGTAAGCAAGGCTTCTCAAAAACACTGACACATTCAAAATCAAAACCCTCATTCAGACCTTCACATTCCAAAGGAAAAATAATAACAGTGCAAAAGCCCATTATAATGTCATTATTTATGACCTGGCCCTCCATGTTACACATCGGAACAAATACAAGTTACATTTTAATATGCTGTGCCCAAAACTAGAACAAAGAACAGTATCAATAACTATCTTCAAAACATGAAAAGTTGATTTTCATTTTAGGCAATAATTTTCAGCTTTAACAAAAGACAAGGTGGCATATAAATTTCAATGATTAGATCTTAGGAGCAGTTTCTCTAACTTGACCAATTTAATTTATGAACAATCAATACTCTAGATATATCAATGTTTAAATATAAATGTGTAAACCCTAAGAGCTGTTAGAATTTTTTAAATTTGTTGAATGAAGCTGATGAGGTATGGAAAACATGTCAACATTTACTAAGAATCTTTTTGGAAAACATGTCAACATTTACTGTTTTAGATGAAGTTCTGCCTAATCTATTTACCAGCAAACTGTACAAATGCTGCTCTGTAGGTCCTATGCAATTCGTATTTGTAAATGAACTTGGTCAGACCACAGCTAGTGAACAATTTCAGCACCAGTAAGTTATTGGAAATGGGATTTTACACCATTAAGAAAAATAACGGTTGGATATTCAAATGTTTCAAGGTCAATGTTTAATTTGACAGACACCAAATTTCTGGGAAAATAATCCTTTTAATAGTATCTTCACATTAGCTTTACAATAGTAGTTGTACTTGGCTTAAAATCTTATGCAGTCTGGGCATATCAAATATATGATATTTAAGAAGTGAAATTGAAGCCCTAGTCCCAACTCTAACACTATGAAGAAATGATCCAACACTGCACATTAAAGAAATTTACTCTTTTAATTGCAAAACAATAAAGCATATGTGGGACAATTTCTACTGAAAAAGTAAATGCCTTATTATTTGTGCAGTGTTGAAAATTTACTGCTATTCTAATTTCCTTTTAACACAAATAATGTCCTTATTTAATATAAACATTATATGTATTAAGTATTCAGTATTCAAGTAAAATTCCCTAACAGTTAATGACATTTAAAAAAATGTGCAAAACTGCAAAACTCATTGTAATAGAATGTGTAAGGTCAAAAGGGTGGAACAGCTGACAGCTATTGGATTGAATAAGTGCATCATAAATCTTTAAAGGAAAAAAAAAAACGCTTACTGTAGAATCTCAAATTGAAATTTCCTGTGCAGCATTATAAAATATTTTATATTTAATGAGAAAAAAGAAGCTTACAGGCAGCACATGAAGCATCCACAGCAGGTATATGATTGAAAACTAGTAAGTCTAAGTTGCTGACTGATGTAGGTACTAATAGCATCTGACTTTTAGCACTGGCCTTGATTACACACAGGAGATGGAGCAGTCATTACAACTGAGAAAACATTTAATAAATCATTGTCAATTTTATAATGTTTCAAGCCCATTCGTTGTTGATAGCCTCCACATTTATACGGTTAAGTCATTGTTGCTATGTTTCTTATCTATGACCACATTATTTTTATATCCCTTCATTTGTGGATTCTTAAGGTGTTTGCAGAAGGTTCATCCTGTACCCCAATACAGATTCACTCCCTCTAGCTGCCTTTTCTAGCACCAATATGCTTTAAGAAAAATAAAATGCACAAACAACAAGCAGTGACAGCGGCCAATTCCTCAAATGTCCAGATTAATAACTGTAGCATGCTAAAGAAAGGTACGTGTATGTAAATAGCTGGAGATGGTATATGGTCCAGAGTCCAGCATAAAATATATTCCTTTCTGAGCATTCCCTCCATTCCCCTAACCCGAATACATGCATTAGAATGTAGCAAACCCTTTAGAAACTTCTCTTAGCCAACTGCAAACTTATCTGTTGCCACAAGTGCAGAGGGGTAGGATGTGAACCTGTATATCACAAAGAGCTCTTTAGCCACTTCAGTTGGTGACAGAACACAAAAGGGAAATTCCTATGTATACACATCAGTCTGTCTCCACTTTTTATAAAACTGGAATAAAATTGGAAAGTGCCATCTTTATTTATCCTAATTGAATTTTAAATGTCCTTTTGACACAAAAAGGTATATACATGACATAGCTACATAGCCTTTTTTCAACTGGACAACAAGTGTCAAAACCCTGTGGATGTATAGGGTAAAACAAGATTGGTCAGGAAAAGAGAATTGTTCCTATAATTGATAATCTGACACAATGTCCTATTGCCATTAAAAAAAAAAAGGTCCATTTTTTTCAGTTTATTCAAGTTTGTTTTTATGGTGTTTTATCCCTCTTGATAAAAAAATTTCAGACTTTCGTAATTTGTGTATGCTGATCTTCATCAAAAGGTTCATTCTCTGGATCAGAGTCAGTGGTGTCAGAATATCTATAGTGATCAGGTTCATTGTCACTAACATCAGGCGTTACTGAAGTTGAACTGCTAGCCTCTGGATTTGATGGTTCCTCTACTGTTTTTGTGAAGTACAACTTCACCTAAAGAAAAAAAAGAGTATGTAAGATGAAAACACACAAATCTGATTAATCTTAAATTACTTACTAAAATTATATTTTTAACAGTTTCAAGTTTTAAGTATTATCAAAAACATGACCTTTAAAAAGCAACTGCATTTTACATGACCATCTTTTCTTATTAAAATTCCCCACATTCTCTTTCTTGTTATGTACTGAAAAGATAAGCCAGAGTTCTTAATATGCTATTTTTTTTAATAAACATAAGCGGCAGACATTAACTAAGTCTACAAAAGAAATGCACTGAGATTGAAGGTCACCGATAACTCACATAATATGGTTTTTCAATCACAAAATTCAATTTACAAGTGGTTGAGTTCCAAAAGACTTTCACTTACTACCTGTCTGAAACTCAATGTATTTTGATACAAACAACACTATGCAAATACAAGTACTATACTATACAAAATACTGAAACAAACAATGATGTTTGAGATTCTCATTAGCCCTAAAAACTACCTAAAGGTGGGAGAGGGAAGTTATTTCTCTACCAATGGTCTAAACAGTGTAAATCAGATCTGACCTCAAATCCCTTAATCATTCTACTATATCTGCAGCCCCTCCCCTACTATGCAAGAAGCTACATCAGTAAATCCTTTCAGCAATCCCTTAAAAATACAATATGCATATATTTAATCTGACAGCTTCTCACTTCTTCTCACTGCCACTAATCTAGTCCAACCAACCACCGTATCTCACCTGAACTGAACCACCAAAAAAGCCCCATAACTGATCTCCCAGCTTCTATTCTTGCCCCTTCTCCCTAGTTTCCTCAACCATCTATATTCTAAAGGAGCAAAGTGGCCTTTTAAAAACAAAATTCAGATCAGATCTTTCTTCTGCTGAAAATTCTCTAATGTCTTTCACACTTGGACTGGTATTCTTGTTCACTCTGCTTTAGTCATAATCAGTTCTCATCATTCCTCAAATATATCAAAAGCTCATTCCTGTTTCTGGACTTTTGCATATCTTCTCTCTTTTCCCAGATACTTGTAGAGCTCACTCACTTAATTTAGGCTTCTGTTTAAATGTCGCCTGCTTAGAGAGGCCTTCTGCAACCATTCAAGGAAAATCCACCAAGATCATTCTTGGAGGCAGACTGGTATGGCTGAAACTCAGGAAGGAGGAAGATAATGTGGCTCAAGTTGATGTAGGAGGTAGACTGTGCTAAATAATCATGTAGGCCCTTGTAGGTCATAGTAAAAACCACAAAGTAAAATGGAGTGAAATAAATTTATTTTTAGGATCACTCTCAGGGATTGAGAATGAACTGTAAGGGGAAAGAGTAGAGGCAGTGACAACATTCGACATGAATCATTTCCAAAAGATTGAGTTCCCTTCCACTCTTTTCCCTACCATTTCTATTTCATATCCTATTCACTTTTACCACCCCACCACTACCACCACCAGCCCTACCCCAGATCTCAACAACAAAGAATAGGGTAAGGAAAAATCCAGCTTCTTTAACTGTGTGCCCATCTTGGTATTTCTTTAGAAACTTTTAGATGACTGCTACATAAACATTGCTTCTAAATAATACATAAAAATTAGTAAAACAAGTTTGACACCTAGAATTAAACACGTACACATGCACAAACAGCCACCACCAACTCCCCGTATGATTTTAACTAACCTTAAAATTTGGAGAAAAGTATCGGTTGGCCTTGTCTTTATTTGCTTTGTCAAGATCATTTTTTGTTAAAGTAAGTACTAGATATTCCTTGTCATTATCTGCACGCTCTATACTGCAAATACTATCAATTTCTTGATCACATAGACTTCCATTTTCTACTTTTTCTGAGGTTTCCTCTGGTCCTGGTATGAAGAATGTATTTACCCAAAAGTGAAACATTTTGTCCTGGGGGGGAGGGGGGAAGAAATGATAAATTTGTATTTTTAAAAAAGGTATCACCTATATTCAATCTTTGCCCAAAGAGGTCAACAAAATAAACCACTTTTCATTGATCTTTTCAATAAAGGTAAACACAGAGACTAATACTTATCAACCTGTGTGTTATCTGTTTCACCCTCATGCACATGAGTTTTTGTTTATTCAAATTTTAGATAAAAAAATGTAACCCCACAAGTTTTAAGATAACCTACTTTTGTCTTAAAACCTTAAGTAAATTATCTCTTTTCTAGTCCAGAATTAGTTTTTAAAATGTTTTAAGTTTTTAGGTGCTAATAAGCCAATAATTTTTTTAATGCCCCAAAATGTGTATTCCTCATGACTGTATACAGTTTTACAACTAAGTCTGTTTTTGTTTAAATCACTGAGAACTTTTTCAACAGGCAGGGGGAATCGTGTAAAATGCCCAATTTATTTCATGAAATCTAATATACACAAATCCATCATGAATAGTCAATCTAATCTGTCAACTTTACATGTACTCATATAATATATATAGATAAGAACTGATAAGAATATTACAGGAAAATAGTGATACAGGTACCTATTTCTATGAGCAAAATAAAAAATTTTGTGTGTGCCAAAGCCTTATAAATGAAAAATAAACACCTTGCTATTTACCTTAATTAAAAAATATTTGTTAACACTTCCCGGATTCTCAAAAAATTATCTTTCAACATTATTGAAATATATTTAACTTTTATTTATATATATTTAAGAGGTAGGAAATGGGTTTCTGGTGGAAAAAATCAGTATAACATTTTGTGATTTACTAGCTATTTGGATTCTAGATAAAGGAAATTACATTTCTTCTCATTAGTCAAAGTATACTTTAAAATTTTAGCAGTAAATGAAATTTACTCTTATTTTCTTTCAAAAGAAAAAGCTAAGAAAACTAAATCAAGCCTATTATTGAAAATGTCTAAACTCAAGATGGCAATATGCTAACCTTCTGGTATGTGTAACAAGGCAGTAACAATACACAATGCTAGTGCTTTTATTACTACCTAAAAATTTCACACCTTAAGGCTCACCTTAAACATTCACACTTAATATTTTAAACCAAGATAGTTTTAAAATGTGGCTCTTGCAATCTCTAAATAAAGCTCAGTAAGATGCAAACCTAACTTTCTAAGCCTGCATATTTAAATACGACATTTTTTTTTCATTCTGTATTACTTCCTCTTCATATATACTTCTCTCCTAGCTAAAAAAACTAAATATTCAATAAATTTGGACAAGCTAAATATAAAATACCCAAGTCTCAAAAAACATCAACCTAAATAGGAAAGAGGTCTGTGTCATTACAAAAGACCATGGAACAGATCTTATTTCTATCATTTATAAAAAAAACTCTTGGTCCCCAGCTAGCAACAACTCAATTAATTAACCATCCTTTCTGAAAGAATTATAATTGATTGGTTGGAGTATGTATACAATTGTTAATATTTTAAAAAAATTTCTTTGCATAACTCAAGTTAAGGAAAATCACTTCAAATTACAATTTGTTAGAAGTCAGTTATAAAATAAAATATACCTTTTAATTCTCTCCTTACAGAATGGTTTCTAACTATTCAAAGGCTTTAAGCAAAAGATCTGATGTTACTCGTCAAGTTATGACTACTTTGGATATTTTTTCCCAGTAAAAGTAAAGTGCAAACCTTTTTTAGCATCTTGTTCTGTTTGTGGAAGAACTCTACTTTGATGTCACCACACACAGGCAATGGCTGAGGGAATTCAAAGTACATGAATTTGTCTTCCCGTCTTGTGGGTCCTGAACTGGAATATATCTTCACCTTTAGCTGGCAGACCACAAACTGAGGATCTGCATGGTTAAATACATACCAGTATCATTTCACAGGAAATGCCTTTAACTGTTAAGCTATCAAAAACTACTCTAATGATCAATATGAGCAGTATATGAAAAATGGTAATTCTGCATTTGTAATCTGATCTAAAATCAGTGGAAATAAATTAAGTCAAAAACATAATCGACCTAAAATTTTCTCTAGTTTGAACCTTCAAAATAAAACACTGTTACAAAATGAAATATTGTTCAAAATTAAATACTGTATGAAAGTCAATTCCTATTTCATGAATAAAAGTCCTAAGATTAGACTTCTAGCAGTATAGTAACACCAATATTTTAACATTAAAATTATGCTACTACTATAATCACTTTAAGCATTAAGATATTAAAATAATTTCCAGGCACATCTGTGAGCTTCATAAAAGGCAACTTTCTAAAGAGAGATTTGCTGCAGTATTACAAAGCCTCTAGTCTGTTATAAAAAATATAAGATACAAATCATTACATGTTCAAAAGAGGAAAGAGAATGTAACCTATAACAAAGTTACAATAAATTCCATAAACACAAATCCAAATATTTATAAAAATATTAACCATCATTCATTTTACCTACAGCTTACATTTTATTTTTAAAGGTATATAACATTTTATTTTTAAAGGTATATAACATCATTAGAAACAAGAAAAAAGAAATGTCTGTACAGAAATGCAACAGATCTTAACTTAAAACTTCAACACTTCTTCCCTTCTCTGACACATTCTATTCTCATTAGCAACTATTTTTGGCTTCGGTCCATGTCTGTTTTTAAAATGACTGGTAAAATATGACCTTTCAAAATCCATCATGCTTTCACATTAGCAATTTAACTAAAAAGGGATATAGGTAAAATGTGCAAAGGGAAGGACTGTGTTTTATTTTCTAAATCTCATAAAATATGTATACTTAATTATACTAATGATAGACGTTAAAGACTTAGGAATGTTAAGATTCTAAAACTTTAAAATCTAAAGTTACCTAAATTATATGTAAATAATATGATAAAGTGTAATTAATTTGTAGTACAATGAGGAGTTCAAAAACAAGAACCCATTAAAAAGAAAACAATCGTAGGAGGTGAGATGTGGGTCTTGAAGGAAACTATTAAGACAATCAAGAAATAGAAGTGCTACCTTGCATAAAGTGATGAGAAATATATAGAGACAAAAAAATTCTCAGCAGTAAAAAGGGTCATTAACTCTGAAGGGGAAAAATAAATATCACATTCTTTATCAATGTGACTAACAATAACAACTGAGAAAAAAACAAAAAGCTAAACCATGCTAAATGAAATTTCCAGTTTAATAAATACCTAACGGCCCACCTATATATTATCTAAGAATATACCAGAAATAACATAATAACAGAATGTTTGGTTAAAAAAAACGTCAGATTATTCTAATAAGGATTTGTGAGCACTTATCATGAGAAAAAGCCACCCCCAAAAGGGGAGAAATTACACCAACAATCTGTCAATAAATTTCACTTCTCTGACTAAAGTATTCAACGTGTAATAAGCCATTTTACAAGCCTTTATGGGATACTAAAAATTTTACCAGGAAGTATAGTTTGAAAATGCAAACAAACAAGGTATGATTTCAAAGTTGTGACAAAATTAACCAGGATGAATATGCCTTGTGATCTTATTAATTTAAATTCTACTAATTCAGAATCTCATAATCTTGATTTTAGAAATTTTAACAAGCAAGTTGACAGCGTAAGTCAGATTTCAATTAAACTATATCTAAGAAGTACATCTTCAATAATTTGAGAACTGTATAAACAATTCCTAAGTTATTACAAATCAGTGTTATTTAATAAAAGTAGAAAAGATTTCCTCACATTACTAAAGAAAATAATTTTCTTTAAGATATAAATTTCAAATCTTAGGACCTAACTTTATCAGAACCCAACATTAGTCTGGTTCTGTTGATTTGTAAGACAGAATTCTGATACATATCCTTTGCTATGACTGACTATGTTCTAAAGAAATGAAAAGATCCTTATCTAGTAAACAAAAATCAGAAATAAATTTTCTTGGATATATGCATATTGGTCTAGTCTTAAAAGAAAATCACATTGACCATCTATTATTAACATATTAACCCTCAGTAAGATATACAGAATATAGTAACCTCTTTCATTTAAAAATGTTAAGACAATAATCAAATAAGAACAAGGTTGTAGGACCCTGACAACTTTGCAGAAAATACTTTATTTTTCACCAATAGTTTTGTTTTATTCCCTGATTATTCTTCCGCCTGAACACAAACTGTTGTCATTCTGCTTGTCTCAGTCTTCAAAGGCTTCCCATCTTCTAACCCCCCACCATATTTACATGAAAGTCTTTACTATTCTCTTTAATGATGTTTCCCAAAATACCAAAATCACCAAGTCTCAGATTTGCTTCCCTTTTTTCCCCTCCATGTGAATCATTCACCTGACTCAGATCAAAATTTTGACAAAATTTTTGGATATAAATGGCAAAAGAAAAACTAGAGAAATCCCATTTGTCTGCCTTAGCACATTCAGTTTAAGACAAATCAAATAATTAATTTCTTTTTGGCTATTTTTTCCCCTCTTACAGTTATTACCTTCTACACAACTGTCCTTAAAACATAGCTTAAGCTGTAGTATCATCATGACACAGTAGCATTTATCAAATCAAGTCCAACATCCCCATTCAGGGTCCTCTAACAGACACACACTCCAATCCTATTCTATTCTCTGTCACTACATTTCTTATTCAGCTCATCTCCTGCTGCTGTGCTTCAATTCAAGCTATTTCCCGGTCCCTACAACACTTCCTTCAGTTTTAACATAAATCAAAATTGCATGCTTTCTCCAATGTTCAATAAAGAGCTGTACTTCCTTCATAAAACCTTGACAACCCTCAAAACTTTTTTTCCTGAATGTAACATTTATAATCTACACAACCTCCTATTAAACAATATATATTACTTATAGTATACTGCAGCTTCATTATATGGTATCAAATCACAGTGCATAAACAGGGAACTAGAAAATGAGAAAATATTTAAAAGATATCAGTACTCAATAATTTTAAGAATAAGGTTTTAAATGTAATAGAAGCAAAAAAAGAAGTTTTAAAAAGTAGGTAGTGCAGAACTCACAGATTTTTCATAGAGGCCATGAAGAAAAATTATACTAGATAAGATTACTGAATTAAATATTCTCTCTCCCTTATTATTTCCATAATTCTTTATAACTTTCTTTTGGCTCTTACACTGATATCCATAGCAGAGTTTTTTCCTTCTCCTCAAAGTAACTATTAAGTTCCCAAGTCAATCACCTCCGACAACCAAGTTAACTTGCACTCAACAATTTCTTAAATTGTAGTGAGATGACAACAAAAGCACCAATTAAGTCTTCTCAGAAATCTTTACTTAACATGCTATATTAATAAATCTGTGGTCTTTGATAAAAGTTGTTTTGCTCTAAGAATACAGGAAATATCTCATGAAGCTGATCATACCTATCTAACAAAGATAAACAACATTAAGAAATTCATTTTCTAGATGAAACATTAGTTAGAAATATCTTCAAGAAGCAAAAGATAAGGCTAAAACTAAAACTGCTAACAAATTGTAATATTATTAGAGGTATTAAAAGAAATAATGACGTGCTATCTCATTTAGAAACTAAAAAATTTTAATCTAAACGCTAGTAAAACAAATGTCTAAAACATGAAAATGTGACTGACCAATTCCAAGGTAGAAACCAATATTATAAAACTCGATTACAGAAAAAAAGCAAGAGTCTCTTCTTTTACAGCACTAGATAATACTTCCTTCTGTGCATTCTCCTTTGGATCCAGGTGTTAAGCTTCCTATCAGTCTAACTAGGAGCTCTGGAAGCAGAATAGAATCAGGATGACTGAGATTAGGGGTTTAGAGAGTTAAGAGAAGTGAGAGAAATAAATGAGAGGCAGAAGTCAATAACATGATCTCTACTTAGTCCTTAATCTAAAAAGTTTCAGATTTCAGAATCTCTTCCTCTTACTGACAAGGAAACACAGAGAGAGGTAGATGATATGCCCTGGGTTATCCAGTTTATTAATTACAGATCTAGGACTGAAACTCAAATCTAAATCCAGGTTCTTCCTAACATTCCACACACTCTGACTAAACCCTCTTCTTTAGTCATTATATTTCAGCTTGTCACCATGTCTTATCATTTCTTCTTTTCCTTTATATCACCACTGTCAATATCTAGTCTTTCTAGGATAGTGAGAAATTGGTCCCTGCTCCAATACCAATAAATTGATGAATTTCACTGCTACTTGCAGGCTGGATCTTCAATGGTATAGGTTTGTTAGTCATCTGGTCAGAATTTAGGCTGCATTTGATGACTGCAGCACAGATTATTTCTTTCATAAATATACTTTGGCTTCAAAGACATTAAAACCCACTGCTCTTGGCTTCCTTAGCCAAAGCGCTCAACAACTGAGCAAATTAATTAGTTCAGATACTTCAAAAATATCCTGTCTTGCATAAATTCAAAATGTGGTAAATTTCTTTCTGGATTTTTATTAAAATTCTAGATAGGTTAATAAAAGTGTTCCAACCCCTGGAAGGATGAGAATTTAGAGGACTTACTGCAAGTTCCGCCACTGAACATTGGAATAGTTTCAAACATCATCTTGTGAAACAACAGTGCCACTGGTCTATAATCCAGATGATTCTTTAACAGGTAGCTATAATAATACACATAGCGCCTCTGACTGGGAATAGTTACTCCCTGGTGGACAGAAAAAAAGAGAAGCCAAATTCAAAAGAAAAGTTCTATTACAGTTATTTCACTAAATTGCTATGGTAACTGTATTGTAACCACTTTAGTACATATATACATTAGAAATTTAACCTTAAGTGATTAATATTTAAATCCAGCTCAATAAAAGAGTAAATCAGAGCAATAGCAATACAAAGGAAAGTATAAGAATAACTTTTCTATCTTAAAATACAATTATCAAACACCTCAGTTAATCAACGGTCACAACACTGTTACCCATGAACCCAATAAGCAAAGGCCACTGCCCATCCAAAATAACCGTCCAAGGCCTCTGCACTAAAGCTGTGATCTTTACTCCTAGAGTGCCCTACAAAGACTGATAGACGCTTACTAAACACACAATTCCTCACCAACTTGGTTATCTATTTTCCAAGCAAAAGCCTATCAGCAAACCAGACAGAGGAATACTGCCTTTAAGTGGCAAAAACAGCAGCAGCAGTGATGCTGACCTTAGAGCCCAACAAAACAAAAGGATTACAGAACTGACACAAATATATGCAACAGTCCGATAACAAAGGTACATAAAGATGTCACTGTCCTATATCTCTTTGTTGAAGAAACCAGGGAAGTATAAAATGTTTCAGAAAATTTAAGTATTATAAATGCTAAAAAATACACATTTTGATTAATATAGTATTTAAAGGGGGAACCTGAGTTAGCTAAAGAAAAATATAAAGTGTGCAACACTGCATTTCCTAATGATGCTGAATAAATGAGGTTTTAGGGTACTTAACTAAGGTTTTTTTTTCCTCTGTTACACAATGCAACTTTAGAAAAATTCAAGCATTTAACTCAGAAATATAAGGCAAATAATAAACAGCATTAAGAAGTCTAACAATTAAAAGTGAACTGTAGAAAACAGTACTTTAAATAGAGCATTTGTATACAAGAAGGAAAATAAGCAATATTTCTCTGTAAGTCACTGCTGGTATCATATCATCCAATGTGTTAAGAAAAAAACTCGACACAAATACTTTTTCCCTTTAACATAAGTTATAAAGCACATTTATGTGAGTTTAAAAATGGATGTGTTGAATGTCAGGCACACAGGTATTTAAGTAGTATTCTTGGTATTTTTTAAAGGTTGAATAATTTTATTACAAACAATTTTTTAAATATAAAATTTCAAAAAATGGATATGAACCTTTTCACATCAAGATAAGTGATTTAAGATTTTGGATATAACACAAAGACCATACAATCTGTTGTCAAAATACTTGGATTTGAATGCTGACCATCAAAACACAAACACTGATTTGTTTCCTCAGGAAAATGAGGACAATGATACAAGAGTACCCCTACCTTCTTCACAGGATTCTCATGAATATGGAACATCATATGCAGTTCACACAAAAGCACGCTAAAACTACAAAATGCAACACAAATGCTAATTAACTGTTTTAGAAATTCTACCTATATTTAAGGCAGAATTTTGGAATAGCTGGAATTTTATTCCTTTGTGTTTTTCTTAAAGCAATATAAACTACTTTGAAGAGCTATTATAAAACTTAACATTAAAAATTAACATTGAAGTTTAAAAAACTTGTTTACATAAAATGATTATACCAAGTTATTTAATGCCACCTCAGGAAATAATTTGTCATTCTTGTTTCTCAAGATAAAATACAGAATTGCTAAGTAGGTTGAGGGAAGCAGACGGAAGACTGGTGGGAAGGAAATATTTTGAATCATAAATTTTTGAACGAAATGAATCTAGTCAAAAATATTAATACATTTTTTTAAAAAGACAATGCAAGTCTGTAAGAAATCCAGCTTGTCAAGTTATTTGCAGGAATTTAGTGAAAGGATTGGTGACATTTTTCTCTTTATCTCCATTCTTGATGTAAGTTTGCATGCAATAGTCAAAAGGTTTTTCAAAGTGTTAACTTTTCTCAAGAAGCAAGGGATTGGCAGTATACGCATAATGTGGATGTTTTATACACTCAGTTAATCTTTAGCAAAAAAGTGTGGGCAAATATGAGAAAGAATTTATGAATCTACTAGTTGTCAACATTTGGCAAATAATTTACGTATGAATACCAGCTGAACCAAAATTGTAGGTATAATTACATGTATTATTTTACTATCAATTTATGCATATTTAGGCTTTTGTATCTTACCTACCCGTTAGCTTGTCAGCACCTCAAATACAACATGTCAAGATTAACAGCAACAATAACAGTTGAAAAGCCTCAAATGTATATGTACCACTAGCCTTGAATGTGTCCTCCTTGCTCTAGTCTCACCTCTCATGGCCACAATACACACTTAGTAAAATTTAATTTAACAATACAATGAATCACCCTGTTATCTAGGATGTGAAATAACAACATATAATCTGCATGTTTTACCTATAGCATTTTGAACATGAAAGATTTAAAATAAGTCTTTTTAAAAATCTAAGAGATTAATAATTTACTGATCTTCCAAAACTTACTTTATACCTACGAAAGGACTGAACTTTAAAGCTCTTATAAAGGAAAAAGTAACATGTTTTTAAAATTTTCATTTTTCACTTAAGACTAATAAAAATCACTGTTTTATTCTCTAACCAATAACTTTTAAGTCAAACTGGTCTATAACTTTGTCCCAGCAGGTTCAACTCTACTTCCTGTAAGTGTTAACTTACCTTTTCTACTCTAATTATGAAGAAAATCACTTATATTCTTATCTTTTCTCTCAAATATAACTTTCAGTATATTCCAATAGCTAAACAGCATTCTTCAAGTCAACTTAGCACCAAGTTCCTAGCCATCATCCCAGAAGGTGGCCATTGCTTTATCAGTTCCCTGTGTTTACAGACCAGTAAGTGGGGCTCAGGGTTTTATTCCATGTTCCTCCCACTACCCCTTCCAGTCTACTTTTCCACTGCCTTCACTCAGCTTCACCAATTTGAAATCCTTACATTCAATAATTCTTTTCTGGTATGAACTTATTAAACTCTTGCCCACAATGATGATAGCATTTGTTGCACCCCACCTCCCTTTCTATCCTGTACCATTTCCTCAATGAATTCAGCTCCTTCTTTACTGAGAAGCCTGAGGTCATCCAATATAAACACCCTCAAAATTCCCTGCACTACCGATATTTTAGAAGAGTATCTCTTCCTCTTCACCAAAGTTCCATTTTGGCAAGTGCTCTATTAATTATTTCCTCTCTAGCATTCACCTTTATTCTCTACCACCTGTCTCCTTCTAATAACATAGTTCAGGTAACCCTCATTCAATACAATTCAAAGACCAAAAACCCATACTCTCCCTGGATGCTGTGTATCTCTCAAACTATCATCCCCGCTCTCCACATGACAGCAAAACCTCCAAGCAGCTTCTACTCCTTAACCCACAGAAATCTGGCGTCAGCTGTTATTATGAGGCTGATTTCCTACTGGTCATTAATGCTTTCCTTACAACCGAATTTACTAGTTTTCCTGTTCTAATCCTGGCTGAACTCTTTGCAGTTGTTCTGAAACTTCTGTCATATGAACATATTCTCTAAAGTTTTCTCCTACCCTTAGAAGCTGCTGCTTTTCTTGCCCCTCAAACTGGGCATGTTTCAATAACGTTATCTTCACTATCTCCTCTCTCAATCGATCCCATCTATTCCATTACTTCATCAATATTTATATGATAACTCCAAAACCTGCCACTCTAAATCTGACTTTACTCCCAACTCTCAGACCAGAACTCCCAACTCCCAGACCAAAATTTCCAACACTTGGCTGGACATTTCTACCTGGAAATCCCAGAACTTCTTAAAACACAACATATCCAAAAACTGAAGCTGTAACATTCTTGCATAGACAAAAACCTCTCTTATTTCTGTAAATGACACCTTTCACTATTTTCTCCAGTTCCAGAGACCCAGATCTCTCTTAATAACTATTGCCACCACTGCTTATTGGACCTTTACCATATTCTTTGCATTATTCCAAATGCCTTCAGAAATATATTGTTTAATATTCATAAAACCATATAAGGTGGTATTACTGGTAATCCATTTTGCAGATGAGGTAAGGTCTCCTCTCATAAGTAATGGAACTGGATTTCACCTGAGCACTCAAACTCTAGAGCTTCCCCTCAACCACTATACACTATCCTACCATTTCTTTTAGAGTGAAGGAAATACATCAGAGACAGCAGTGATAGAAAGAGGGTATAAAAAAAGAGAAGTGAGGGAATTCTAGCACTATGGCAAAGGCCCAGGCAGCAGAGTGGATATCAGAAATTGGTATACCAGGCAGCATATCAACCACCTGGCATACACATACATATATACAAACGTACACACACACACACACACACAAATGGAAGATGAACCAAAGATTAAGTTCATTTAAAATATTCATCTATCCTACACATCTATTTAGTTGCCAAAAGCTAGATTTTTGCCTTTGGCAAAACCATCAGTTCTGGTTTTCTGTGGCCATTCTAGTTTAGTTACCTCCTGTAGTTTTTTAACAGCCAACTGGCAGCCACTGATTTATCTATTATTCAATCTATTTTTATACCATCTTGGATTAATTTTATAAAACTATAAGATTAATCACATTACCATTAATTTAAAATGTTAAATGGATTGCTGGTGCCTACCCAAATAGAAAGAAATTTATGGCACACTATAATTCAATCAAAACATAAATATACAGTCCAGCCTCCTTTTCCAGTCTTAACCCCTCCCAACTCCCTGGCCATGTACTCAGACTTTTGGCCAAACTATTTACTTGCCCCTAAATTACACTTTCAGGTTTTCTACTTTTTAATATACTATCTTTAATAAAACTATCTGGGAAGTTTTACGTATTTTCTAACACCTGGACCACTATAGATAACATAATTATTGGATGCTTTAAGGTTTGATAGTAATTGCTCCTGAAACGCAATTCAGTCAGCTACTTTTTTAGGGTTCCTAGACATTTTCATTTTTGGATGGTCTATTCAGAGTTTTTAATCCCACCTTGAAGCCTGTACTATTAATATTTTTATTGAAAACTGCCCATTTACCATTAAAATTTTTAAACCAATTAGCACAGATTTGAATATAATTTTAATGTCTCCTCCACTCTGTAATTTTATCTCCTTTCTCACACTTAACATCTGTTTATTCTCTTCTTACTTTTTTTCTTTACTGAGTTTAAGAGACGTATTGATTTTTTTTTGCCATTTTCAAACAGTGTTTGGATTTACGGTTCAAGTAGTTTACTGTTGTCTAATTCATTATCTTATATTTTTGTCTTTATTAATCCCTTCCTCCTACTTGTTACTAATTTCTTAGTAATCTCTAACATGAATTTGTATTTCTCTTTGACCCAAAAATTATTTAAGAAAGTGGTTTGAAATTTCCAAATGGCTGATTTGGTTTGATTAAACTTTATTTAAATCTCTAATTCTGTTGAATTTTAATCAAGGAAAATGACATTATTTCTATGAATGATTAATCTTGGAAACTGTTATGTGGATGAAAGAAAAGGAAGAATAAATTTTATGGGGCTCTTTTTTTTAAATGCATTTTTTTATTGTGAAGTTTAACATATATACGTAACAGTGATAACTTCCAAAGTATGATTTAGTAAGTTGTTAGAGAGCAAATTTCAAAGAATGTTATGGGTTACAGTTCTACAATTTCAGTTATTTCCATTATAAATTATAACATATACAGAAAGGTGTTAACTTTCGATGCAGAGCTCAACAAGCAGTTATATAGGTAATTTCAAAAACTGTCATGGGTTACAGTTCCACAGTTTCAGTTCTTTCCTTATTATGAAATATAGAGTATAAAGGTGAAAACTTTCAAAGCAAATTCAACAAATAGCTTTTATGGGGTACTTTTATTACTTTGTTCAAATAATCTATACATCCTTTTAATCCTGTGCCGCCTTGATCTGGCAAGATACGAATTATATTAAAAATTCCTACTACCACTGCTTTTCTATCAATTCTTCTTTTCTTTATTCAACATTTTGATGTTATATTTAATGCATATGAGTTCATCACTGCTAAGTCTTCACTGTGGAGTGTACACTGTGTTAATGTAAACATGTCATTCTTGAGCCAGTTTGATGCTTTTTGCTTTAAATGCTGATACTGATATTCTGCCATCTGCTTTTGAAATTTACATTTGCCTGATGTATCTTTAATCAACCATTTACTTTCTTAACCTGAGTTGTTTTATCTCTCTTGCATATGATTACTCTTTTAAGATGAATTCACAATCTAGATTCCTCAGTTAAAAAAGCAATTTTTTACCTTAGTAAACTTTCCACTGGCACTTCTAAACTCAGAAATAAATGGTAAGCTTTAACATAATAGTGTTAGCAATTGTATATTAGGCTCTGTTCCAGGCACTTTTCATATATCCCTAATGATACCACAACTTCGCAAGATAGGTACTATCACCTCCCTTTTAAGGGTAAGAAAACAGACCAAGAGCACATAATTAACTTGCTCTAAACCAGGATCTGAACCTAAATGTGAATCTCAGTCTAAAACTTTTACTCAGTTGTCCTGGGTTTCACTAGTAAACAGTATGCATACTAACCAGCTATGTGATCTGAAGGAAGTCACAACCTCTTTAGTTTTTATTTGTCCCATCTCTAAAATCTGGAGTATTGCAGTGCTTCAGTTCTATGAAATGATTATAACACATCAAATATTGATGCATCTGCAGAAGCCTTAAGAATAAATATCAAGCAGACAACTGGTATTTTCCTCTCTGCCCTGTATCCTTTCTTCTCCTTGTTTTAGCTTTCATTCTCCTGGTGGCTCAGGTAGAATGGGCCCTATTGATCAGCTTGAGGCTGATGACCCAAAGCATCACTAAACAGAGCACTCTAATCCTTGGCCAGATAAATGTTCAGTTCAGGGATGGGCACATGCCCCAATTCATGCAAATCAGAATCCAACCTAGGAATTTTTGCTGAAGGGTAGCTTTCTTCCCACTACAGATGCCAAAGCAGGTAGAATATAAATCTGAAGCTACTATTAGCCATATCTTGCCAGTACTTGCAAAGAGCCTGCCTGGAAATAAAGTATATACAGAGGAAAAGAGAGCTAAGTTTAGCTTGATTAGAAATAGAGAGAGATTTCTGACATCTGTTGAGCATCTAGATTTAGGGTAGAGCTTTTTTATTAAAATAAATCAATAAATGTCCCCCTTAGCTCAAGCTATTTTGAGTTGAGTTTCTGTGACCTGAAACAAAAGAAATCTAATGTACTACAAAGCAGCTGCCTTTTTTTCTTTTTTCCTTCCTTTTAAAAGTTTCTATTTCTACTTTGGGGATTGTTCTAGTTTGCTAATGTTGCCAAGATGCAAAACACCAGAAATGGATCAGCTTTTATAAAAGGGGGTTTATTTTTGGTTACACAGTTACAATCTTAAGGTCATAAAGCGTCCAAGGTAACACATCAGCAATCGAGTACCTTCACTGGAAGATGGCCAATGGTGTCCGGAAAACCTGTTAGCTGGGAAGGCACATGGCTGGTGTCTGCTCCAAGTTCTGGTTTCAAAATGGCTTTCTCCCAGGATGTTCCTCTCTAAGCTTCAGCTCCTCGAAAATGTCACTCTTAGTTGCTCTTGGGATGTTTGCAGTCTCTTAGCTTCTCTGGAGCAAAAGTCTGCTTTCAACAGTTGTCTGGAAACTCTCTCATCTACAGCTACTCTCTCATCTTCTGTGCATTCTTCAAAGTGTCCCTCTTGGCTGTAGCTCCTCTTCAAAATGTCACTCTCAGATGCACTGAGAGTTCCTTCTGTTTGTCAGCTCCTTTATAGGGCTCCAGTGATTTAATTTAGACCCACCCTAAATGGGTGGGGTAACACCTCTATGGAAATTATGCAATCCAAGTCATCATCCACAGTTTGGTGGGGCACATCTCCACGGAAACACTCAAAGAATTACAAGCTAATCAGCACTGATACATCTGTCCACACAAGATTACATCAAAGATAATGGCATTTTGGGGGACATAATACATTCAAACCGGCACAGGGATCAAAAAAAAAAAAAGAACTTGGACTGGAGAACACAGTATGGTAGAAAGAACACTGGGTTTGAGGTTAGGAGATACGGTTTCGAGTTCTTACATGGAGAGACTAAATGACCTAGGACAGGTTGATCTTTGCAGATCTGTTTTATCACTTTTATTAGAACAGGTCTCGAATAATTGTTACGGTCCTTCAAGTTACAAAAATACTACAATTTTATGAATCTATAGGTTGGGTGACTAGCTTAAATACTGTATATTAGAGGAACATAGTTCAGCCTAAGAGAATTAATGTGTTAAAAAAATAAGAACATTATTTAGGAGTCTTAAAACAAAAAGATGGCAATTACGGGTTGTTTTGTTTTAAATGAGAAAATGTGAACATTTCATTAGGTTACAGCATGGCGAAGTTTAGTAAACAGGCTAGAGGAAAAATATCCTGGTTATAAGGTTAGGAAATAAAAATTTGTTGCTCAGAAAAACTAGAACATTTCCATTTATGGAATCACCTAGAATAAAGTTAGTATTTATTACTTCTTGAAGATTTGAGTCTTCATTAAAGATAAGCTAGATGCGCCCGTGTGAAGAGTTCATAATACATTGGGACTCCCTATTAATTGATTTGAAACCAGAAAAATAAAAATAAAAGCTCCTGAAATTGTTTTTCCTTCAAATTCAATCAAATAAAATAAATATTAATGCTTACTTTACCTGCCAGCACTCTGGAAAGGACTGGGGACAAGGGAAAGAGAGAAGGGTAGCAGAGATTTTGGGTAAGTTGGTCATACAATACACTTCTATACTATACTCAGAAATTTGGGGAATCTTTCCAAAATACATACTTACCAGCATTCTGTCATACAATACACTTCTATACTATACTCAGAAATTTGGGGAATCTTTCCAAAATACATACTTACCAGCATTCTAAGGATTTTTTTTTAACTCTTTGTTCATAGCTCAGAATAAATATTGTGAATTACTGATTATAATACTGAAGTATAAGTGCTGATGCAGACAATGTGGAGGCACGACTGAATAGGAACCAACAGTAGGAGTTGCCCTGAAGCATGCTTTCTTGGAGAAAAAATTCCCATTGACAGCCTGCTTTTGAATAATTTGCCACATGTTCATAAAGCAAAAGTATAAAACATGCAAATGAAGGACTCTCAGGGGAGTGTAACATAGCTGCCTTCCAGTAAATTACTGAATACAAGATAGACATCTTCCCTCAAACAGTTATCTCACGCTCAGAAAATATTTTTTTTATGGGAAGTATTGGTTGTTCTCTGACTTCTCTGCAATATTGAAACCCTCAAGTAATATTTGAGCATTACTAACACAATGACACACTTTATGGTAAGCTTGCACCCACCACTTTGACATCTAATTCACACCAAGTCTGCTGAGGCAATGTTGAGGCTCTGCACTGGATTATTTTGAGGAGAATCTCTGCAAAGTCTACAAATTCTTCATCAAAACATCATGACTGTTTTTGTTCTTTATGAAAAGAACAAGAAAAAAACATTCCATTCCTATATAAATGTCATCAAAACACGAGTTTCTTAAATTTAATGTTTCTCTATAATTAAAATTAAGGATACAAACAAAATAACATTAAAGATGGTTCTAATAAAATTAATCCTATATACACTCTGCAAAATAGGTAAAATATACCACCTGTAATAGTGGCTCACAATTGTAAGAAATGCAAATCCACAGGCTCAACCTAAAATGAAATATTGGCAAGTAGAGAATAAACCTATTACCAAATGTTTCAAGAATAAAACTCCTCTGAATAATCAATCATATTTATTGTAAGACAATGCTCTCAGGATGAATTTCACAGTTGTGTAACAATAGCTTTAACATACCCAGCTAAGTTTTCTTACAAAATTGGTTATCCATTGAAAGTTAAAAATACATTATTTCACTAGCACTAACCATTAAACATGATACCTTTGAATGTTTTAAGACAATTAAAATCTCAAAGATTTTAAGAGAGTCTGCAGCATTATATTTACAAGACCTCCAACCTCAAACTCCTTCTATTACTTAAATCAGGGGTCATAAAATCCCACAGCATCTATAAAGAAGGGAATAAACTGAAGTGCCTTGTCAAATTAGACTAATTCATCAGCATTACATAACCTTTCATAGACTAATTATCCTGAACAGTCTCAAAATTCTTTTTCAGCTCCAGGATTTCTGAACTTGATAGTGTAGAAAGAAGTTTAACCATGTCTTGGGGGACTCAAATTTTACTCTTGAGTACTGTCATTAACTGGTTGGATAATCTTGATCAAGGCACTTCATCTTCCGGGCCTCAACTTTATTATCTATAAAATAAACATCCCTGGAAAAAAAAAAAAAAAGGTCTGGATCTTATGACTTTTATCCCCTTATACTTAGTTTTCTAATGCTGTCTCAATGTAAAATACAAACTCCACTGTATGTTAAAATATACACTTTAGTCAACAGCATCTGCTCATAAATTTCTTTTTCCTTTTTAAATAAACATGTGAGAAGCACGTTAAGATACTCCTTAGACCCTGTAAATAATTCAGCCAAAACATGGTCTAAATATATTAATTAATCTTGAGATAGAAATAGCAAGTTTCAATGGTTTATTTTGACTCCAAGCTGCTAAAAGAAGTGACTGAATTGGCTATATTACATACTTAACTCTGTCTTAATATTGGGTAGCAGCTAAACATAAAAATTTTACTGAGTACATCCTTAACAGTATGGACACAGTTCCATTTCAATTTACTATCAGCCCATCACCTTTCACATGGGGAAGATTCCAACCAGTACAGAGCAGTTCTGCTAATAAAGTAGGTCCAACTAACTTTCTATCAGATGACACCATAGGCTTTACATTTTATTTCTATAAATCCTACCCCTACTATCTTTTCACTCTGTCCCTACATCACAACAACATCCCATGGGGCTTGCCATTTCATCAAATATTCTTAACTTACCTCTAGAGAGAAAAAGAATTATTTTATAGCTAATAGGTTTCATGGGCCTATACCTGAAGTTTACTAATGGATGGGATCTTGGGGGGATGGGGGAGAAGGTGAAGCAAAAGACTAAAAACACACCCTCCCCCAAAATATGTATTTTTTCAATGTCATTCCTTTTAACTCTTAAAAATTCTCTGAATTAAAAACAAACTTTTTATGGCAAACTATATGAGTGAAATATCCCTCTACTTTAAATAACTGTGCAGTGATAAATAATACTTCTATATCTGGGCAGAATAATATATAATTGATAATATTACCAGATGTAATGACTAGAATATCTTCCCAACCTCACTCTTTGATTATGGAGTCTTCTCTTGGATCTAACTTAAACTGGTAATAAAGAAAATAAAGTGTAATAAAGATTAAGTATCCTTGGGTCTTATTTTCTTCCCTGAACATGATGTAAAATCCCAAGTGCTCCTTATGTAGCAAGTTCTCACCATTAGAGGCATATAGCCAACTATTCTGAAAAGGAAACTATATCAAATAGGTTGTAAGCTGTGTGAGTATATGAGTGTGTGTATGTATGTGTAAGAAGGAGGTGAGGGAGGAAGGGAGAGCACAAGTGAGAAGGCAGCTTAAGTTAGAAAAAGCTAGATTTGTAGCTTGGAGGAGAAAAACAAGACTGCTGCAGTATCTCTAGCATACAATTTCATCCACTAAAAAACAAAAACAAAAACAAATCTGACCTTTTTTTCTAAAACTGTGAAACAGGTCATGAAAAGATTGTTGTTAACTATGACTTCCCTTCAGCATATTACTACTTCTTAGTAGAGCCAGCTACTAGTTTTCATCAACAACATGCATAGTGACACAAAGAGTAACTCCTATTTTGGAGTTCTTTTTGGAAATTTCAAGGACAATCAACATTTTCAAAATGGTGATTTTTTTTTTTTTTTTTGCCAAAAATCTATACCTAAATACTTCTCAGTATCCTGTAGCACATATACTACACCTTAGTGCCTAGCAACACATCCAGTTTTGCTGCTCTGGTAAAGACAGAAGCTTTACATGTCATTGTGACTCACTGCTTTGTTCATCAGTATGCACTGGGGTACAAAACTCTACCACCAGTCCTGAAAGAAATCTTATCTATTGTGAAAATATTCTACTGCATCATGAAAACCAAGGTTTGAATCATAGCCTGTACAAGATTTGTCATGAAAATTCTACTGTTGTAAAAGTTGCTAAATTCATGAAAGCCAAGTCTTTCAACCAAGGCTTCCTTAAAAAGTTTTTGTCAAGAAATGCAAACAACTATGAATTTCTTTGCTGCACACAAGACTTTCAGAAGACAAATTCAACTGTCAGATACTATAGTTAACTGGATGAAATACAAATGGTTTTAAAGCTTAACTCTTCGAACTTAAAAACTGAAATGTGGATTTATAGTCCTTTCTTTCCTAACATAGGATTAATGATACAAACCTTGCCCCCCCAAAAATGATCCCATTAACTTGAAGGCAAAGAAAACTATGCAACATGAATTTATGTAAAAAGTCTTAGAGAATTCTTATTTCTTGACACAAGCCCACTTTTATGTGACAAAAGAATCTACAGATTCCATTTGCTCTTTCATTGTTTCCTGAGATAGGGTTTTCAGCACTTGTTTTCACCAAAAATCAAGTCCAAATTGACTGGATACCAAAGATGACATAAAAGTTGCAAAGTTAAAGACAAAAATAAAGTTAAATGATAGCAGCTATTTCATTAAAATTTACTACTGAACAGAATTAAAAACCTTAGTTTTGATTAATTTGTACCACTCAGATTTATTCATTGTTTTCAAGTAGTGGTCACTGATTTTTGCATGAAAAAAATGAGACATCATTCTTATGAAGATCCCTTTTACAGTCTATGTAAAACAATACTTTTCAGTACAATTAAAAATTATAAGGAAACTTTTATGTTTTACATACACCATGCACATTTTTCAGGAGAAAACATTTATAGCCTTCATCCGATTTTCAAAAGGTACATAACACAAAGAGATTAAGAGCCCTAGCTTAAATCTAATGCTCATCTCCACATTAGCAACTTTTCTATTTTTGTGTTAAATATCTATTACTAGATTTCTTTTCTACTACCAGAATGTCTGCTGTTCATCAATCCTGTTTTAAATTTCTCCCACTGATTCTGCTATTGTATTTTAATTTGCCCATTTCTTTGTGCTTTTCTCCCCATCAATCTCTCTTCCCTATGAAGCTCCTACATTTATTCACTTACATTCTGAACAATTTGTCTTCTATACTTTACTTAGTAAGAGCAACTGCTTCCCTCTAGATGATGAAGGGACAAACCAAAGCAAACGTCTTCAGGTTCTCAGCTCTATAATTCATCCCAGTGCTATCATCTCAGGGTGCAGAGTAAACAGAAAAGGAAGGCAATCTCATAATCTTCAACATCACAGAAATCATGCACTAATATAAAATTCAACTTTGTAAGTGATCACCAAAACACAGCACTTCAGCATCACTAAAAATAATTTTTTTTTTTAAGTTACAAAGACAAAGAGTTAGAAAACATGTTAGGAAGAAGGAGTAAAGAAACCAGGAATCAATGAAAATATGCAACTACACAACTCAAAAATGGATATGATTACCACTATTTTTGTTTTGAAATTAAGAAAAAATTAGCTTAAACTGGAGGAGAAACTTCTTGAGTATAAAAATTATTAAAACTAAAATCAATTACTGAAATACAGTTGTGATTTCTCCCTCCCTAGAGCTCTCTAAATTAGTTTTTCCATCTGTCTGGAGTGGTTTGAGTTTTGTCCTACTTGGAAATGGAGAAATGTACAAAACTTCTTTGTATTAAATGTTAATATGTTTTGCTATACTTACCATCCAAAGAAATGAATCCCTTGAAAATCACTATAAAAGTTCTCCCAAGAGTTTGCTTTTTGCTTTCAAATGTACTACACAAATTAAATTTCTCACTGATTTTCAACGTAGTCTTTAGTTTTCTAAATAAGTGAAGTGGAACCTTTGATTAGGCTTAATTGTAACTATATTTATGAATATTCATATCAAATAATCTTCATGTATTATAAAAGACCATACTTTCCTAGGTAATGGCATTCAAGTTATTACACAAAGGCACTTATTTCTCAAGCAAGCTTCAGAAATATCAGGCTTAGTTTTGATTAACATCTTTTTTTTAAATGCTTTATAAGAATTTTATTTAAAAGACCAAATCAGCAATACTCTTAATTGGTAAGACATGCTAGCAGGATGGAAAAATACTGGCAGGAACAAAAAAATTGAATGAATCAGTCATTTGCTTATATGGAAGTTGAGGCAGTAAATGATTTTAAAACTTAAAAGAAATAAGGGTTAGCAATGATTTTTTAAAAATCTGTTGTCCACATCCCAAAGTAATTTGGGCAGAAAACAAGCATATATATGCAGGGCCCCCCTGAGAAGAAGGGGGAAATGTGGAAGTGTTGGATTTCCTCACCTGGATTGTTGCTGATGTTCTCACAAACATTGAGGACTGGCAGTTTGGTATACTGAGCCCTCTATTGTGGTGCTTACCCTTATGGAGCTCATTACTGCAAAGGAGATGCTAAAACTGCTTATAATTGTGCCTAAGAGGCCCCCTGAGTACCTCTTTGTTGCTCAGATGTGGCCCTCTCTCTCTAGCTAAGCCAACTTGGCAGGTGAACTCACTGCCCTCCCCACTACATGTGACCTGACTCCCAGGGGTGTAAATCTCCCTGGCAACACAGGATATGACTCCGGAGGATGAATCTGGACCCGACATTGTGGGACTGAGAACATCTTCTTGACCAAACGGGTGATGCAAAATGAAACGAAATAAAATTTCAGTGGCTGTGAGACTCCAAATGGAGTCGAGAGGTCACTCTGGTGGGCACTTTTAAGTTTTAATATATTGGAATAGCCACAAGTAAATACCTGAAACTGTCAAACTGCAACCCAGTGGCCTTGACCCTAGAAGATGATTATGCAACAAAGTAGCTTACAAGGGGTGACAGCGTGATGGTGAAAGCCTTGTGGTTCACACTCCCTTTATCCAGTGTATGGATGGATGAGTAGAAAAATGGGGACAAAAACTAAATGAAAAATAGGGTGAGATGGGGGGGATGATTTGGGTGTTCTTTTTTACTTTTATTTTTTATTCTTATTTTTACTTTTTCTGGTATAAAGAAAATGTTCAAAAAATAGATTGGAGTGATGAATGCACAACTATACACTGGTACTGTGAAGAGTTGATTGTACCACAGAT